>NC_135159.1:5056863-5359893 GCF_050948215.1 Halictus rubicundus | reverse complement strand
TATTAGAGAAATAAGTGGGTCAAAGAATAGTATCTCCTGGACGATATATGTCCCGGGCTAGACCCGTGTTTTGGACATATGTCGAGTAAACACAAATTTACGAAAAATAAAATTACAACTCTCAAGCACAGAAATGATAATAGCTGAACCGAATATTGTAGCCCACTTGTATATTTTTTCTTTTCTGTAACAATCTAATTTGCAAATCTAGAGACATGTATCATGGTAAACTGAAGCATTATTTTTGTAAACTTGTGGCAAACTTAAGAACACTTACACGTGTGTACTTTCGAAAGTACTGCGTACTATATGACTCAGTATAATTTTATAAGAAAAAAAGTGACAGGACGAATGAAGTAAAATTATTTCAGCGCGACGGTAAGTTTTAGGGCAAAAGTAGCTTAGTACTTTTTTATTCGGAATTTACCATTTTATTGAGATCTAGTATAAAAAGTGAGTCATTTCATTTATGGAAACAAAAGCCACTTGTCAATAAACTGATATTACTATATTATTAACTGTTTTAAATACCATAACAATTATTTGAAACATTTTCGCGTATTGTTTAAAATAACAAAGGTATTTCAGGCGGACAATGTTCGTGGGATACACTGCATACTCCTCCCCTTTCACATAAGTAACCGGACACCTGGTTGTTCTGCAGAAAATCTAGATTGATGAAGTTGCGTGTGCAACGTGTTCCATTTAAATGGAAATGCTGGAATAACTCGAAAATCGTCGAAAATCGTCGAAAATCGTCGAAAATTGTCAAAAATCTGACAAAGTTGTTCAGCACGGGGAGAAACATTTTGTGGTGAAAACAAATTTTTTGTAGATATTTTCAATTTAACTTTTTTGCATAGATGGCGAGGTAAATTTTCGTACAGTCGAGTAGTTCGCGCGGAATTGAATAACTTTTGACCGGAAGGTTTCTGAAAATTTTGAACGCATTAAAAGTTATAACGGTGTTAAATTGTGTATTACCGTCGTGCAATCAATTTTGCTATGGATAATTCGAACGGTTAAAACTTTTGATACATGTACAGGCATGAAAAACGTTAACAGTAAAAGTTATGTCATATTGGCAGTGTAAATAGAATGCATTAAAACAAATAATTCTATATAAAAATTCGTAGACGTAACATAAAACAATAGAGAGATAAAAGGAATTCAATTGTATCGGAAGAAAAAATGTTGTATGGTTCCAGTACCGTGTAATGGACGCAGAAAAATTTTATTTTGCATAAAAATCCGCAGTCTAGGTAACGTTTAAATTAATAAAGATTAACTATATTTCCACTGTATGTATATTTATCATGGCGGTTGTTTTGCACAATGAAATAAATTTTTCGTTCATTGCGGTTCGTATAAAGTGTGTTATGAAAATGAGAATTTGAATAAATATCTATAGTCTGGTAATGACACTGGTTAATATAATAAAGGCAGAAGCGCGCGTTAAAAATCAAGGAAAAATATTCGTGGAGCGTAATAAAAATCAAGTGAAACAACAAATAAACACTTCACCAACAAAACCTAACAAATTCAAAATATAATCTCCCATATTTAATTATAAAATTTGGAAAAATAGCATTTGTGTATCATTGCACGTTTATAAACGCTGGTGTATTTACTAAAAACTCGGACATGAGAGTGATCTAATGGAGCTAGTTAGATAACGGTGCTAGAACGTAATTCTAGGAACCATACTACCCAAAGTTTTGATATCGGACGTGCGCATGAATTTCTGATACGTCACATTCTATCCAGGTACAAGAAAATATCGGTAACCAAGATTTGTAGTTCGTTTGGCAATAGCTGGAAGGAAGGAAGGAAATGAACGAGATAAAACTCGAACGGAAATCTCAATCTGAAGAATAGCAAAAACGCGACGTTGGTATCGCAAACCCACCCTAAACTCGTGTGTCTCTAACAGTTAGAGTCTTCCTCTGAAGGGAAAAGGCGCGAGAGAGGCATCCTCGCGGAGGAAAAGAGAAATATCGAATCGCATCAGCTAAAAGCCAGCCTTCTTCCATCTTTTAATTTCCCCCTGCTGTATTTTCCCAACGAACCGCGTCAGCCCTTCCGTGCCCGCCCTTCCAGACGTTTTTCCATCTTCCTAAGTACGAAACGATCCCTGAAAGAAACCCGTGCCCGAGCTTGTATCATCTATTTCCATCGATGCGTCTCTTTCCCGGACCGAAGATCGCGAAGACGTCGCATCGATTAAATGACATCCCGGAATGACACCGGTCGCGCGCGATCATCGATCGTTCTTCACCGTTTAGTGGTCATTGTCGCGCCGCGCCGTTTCCATTTCTGACCTCGATTTCAAGTTTGCCCACCGGCTCAACCGGCCAGCGTTATTTCGGTTGATCGATGCAACGCACCTGCGTTTGCACACCTGATTTATATCCACGCCACGCGGCTCGTTTTAATCTCCCTTAGGCGGCAGCGCCGCCGCGCCGTGGCATTTGTAATCCGAGAAAATCGGACGGCGACGGGGCTACTTGCGAGCCACGGCCCGCTGCACGTTTAATAGCTCGATCTGTCGATCATTTGTCAAGCCGAGCGATCGCCAATCTTCCTTAAGGGGGCCGGCAGGCATTTGGCCTTGACTGTCACGCTATGTTACGCTGTGCCTTTTTTTCTAGACATTTTACGTCTTAACTAAGTAAGTAATCAATTTAAAATGCATACCACCGTGTTTGTACATGTATTTGCTACGTCTGTCCACAGCCTAAATCTCTCGAAATTAAGAGAATCTCTCTGCAGTATACGTATAGGAACTTGCAAGGGTCAAAATCTTGACAAATTGACGCTTCAATATTGCAACGAGCAGTTTAAAAGTGGTCACTTGTGTTTCCTAAAAGTCCAATCTACGTCTGTCCAGAGCCCAAATTGCAAATTTCTACCTAATCGTGGAGTAATTTTTAATATTCGGCAGAAATCTCGCATTCTGAAGCAAGTATGACGTCACAAGATGGCTGCCGCAGAGAGAGCGTAACAGTCAAGGCCAAATGCCTGCCGGCCCCCTTAAGTCATTCGTAAACTTTAGATATAGACGCTTCTGTGCCATTGTCGCTTCAATCACCATTCTGCTTCGTAGAGAAACGGGACCAATACTAGGGTAAAAGTTTCATAAAAAAAAAAAAATAAAACAAAGAAAAAATTCGGAAAATTGCAATCTTTTGCTTCGCTTGCGTTAGTATGAGCTGGCTAGGTCGTCGAATGTGTTTACCGCTTGACTGGTTCCAAGGGGAATCCCCCAGCGGTGGGGATTAAATTTTGACAGTTACGGTAGAGACCTCTGCGACAGTTACGGTGAGCCACGAGATATTAGAAGTTCTGGAGCTCGCGGTGGAGATTCTGGTGGTTACGTAGGAAAGTACAGAGTGAGAAAGTATGAAGGTGGGTGTTCGAAAAATGTTGACAGTTACGTTGGAGATCTTTGCGACAGTTATGGCGAGAAAATTGTAGCGACACTCGCCACGAGTTATCACAATTGTGTACTAATTAGTTACCACTTTTGCTGCAGAACCTCGATATTTGCACGCATTTTCGGCCCCGATTAGTGCAACGAGCGAGGTTCTACTGTACTTTTATCGGGCAGCTCTCTGGGTCGCACAATAGACCGCGTGAGTAAACACGTCAATACATCTTGTCAGTTGGACCGTGTAACGCGACGAATTGTTAAGGCATTGAGTGCACCGTGACGGCATATTTTAATTAATGCCAGCCCGTACACATTAGTGTGCCAAAAATTTTGACAGTTACGGTAGAACCCTTGCTACAGTTACGGCGAGCATATTGTAGCGACACCCGCCACGAGTTATCACAATTGTGTACTAATTGGTTACCACTTTTGCTGCAGAACCTCGATATTTGCACGCATTTTCGGCCCCGGTTAGTGCAACGAGCGAGGTTGTACTGTACTTTTATCGGGCAGCTCTCTGGGTCGCATAATAGACCACGTGAGTAAACACGTCAATACATCTTGTCAGTTGGACCGTGTAACGCGACGAACTGTTAAGGCATTGAGTGCACCGTGACGGCATATTTTAATTAATGCCAGCCCGTACACATTAGTGTGCCAAAAATTTTGACAGTTACGGTAGAACCCTTGCTACAGTTACGGCGAGAATATTGTAGCGACACCCGCCACGAGTTATTACAGTTGTGTACTAATTGGTTACCACTTTTGCTGCAGAACCTCGATATTTGCACGCATTTTCGGCCCCGATTAGTGCAACGAGCGAGGTTGTACTGTACTTTTATCGGGCAGCTCTCTGGGTCGCATAATAGACCACGTGAGTAAACACGTCAATACATCTTGTCAGTTGGACCGTGTAACGCGACGAAGTGTTAAGGCATTGAGTGCACCGTGACGGCATATTTTAATTAATGCCAGCCCGTACACATTAGTGTGCCAAAAATGTTGACAGTTACGGCAGAGACGTAGGCGATTCTTTTGCTTGCGCAAGTCAGAGGATTCTTCGCATTCAAGATTATCCTCCCATGCAGAAAATGAAAAGACGGTTTTATATGTGATCCGCGAGGGAGAACGGTAGCTGCCTGAAGCGACCGACAACGAGCAGAAAATATCAGGCTGCGGTGTCTGGGTTAGGTTCACAGAGAGCCGATTTAGCTGCTGGTAGGCAAGTGGGCACCAGTCAGCAGAAGTCACGACGTTATCGCGGTCGGGACGCGCGTACGCAAACATTTTCGTTTAATGCAAATGTAAAACAGGCAAGCAGATATAATGAAGAAGATTACGCGGCATGTGGTCAGCATAGATAACGAAGGCACGAGCCGGGTCTCGCGAGTGGGCTTGCGTGCGCTCGCGCGGACAGTTACATGTTCACGATCGGCATCCGCGCGCCTCTGTGTGTATGTGTGTATGTGTGTGCACGCGAAACGGTGAAACTATGCTAATGCCACCATAACTTTCTACATTATCATATTCGATGTACCGACGAGCGCATTAAGGCCGTGTTTCCATCCCGAATCGATAAAAACTGGATCGAAGATCGAGCTTACCCAATGATCGCGGTACACGCAAACTGGACTAATATTAAAATCGATAACGACCGTAACCCGATGCCGAAACTGTTCATCGAAATCGTTTCGAAAATTCGCTGATCCCCGACTTCAAATCTGGACCATTTCAGTCTTGTTAAGTATTTCGATTGTTCATTGGGAAAGATTAATTAATTCTCCAGGTTACGTTCTTCGCCCTTCTATGAAATTTATCTATTCATTTAAGGAGTCTTGAATGTAATTGTATTTTAATCTATATTGTACAGTAAATTACGTTTATTGCGAAATTAATGGACAGAATGTTGCTATTAGACAGGAAGTTGTTTTTTTTCTTATTAAAATTGTATAAAAAAATAAGAGATTATAAATGTATATGTATTTGAACGGTAGAAATGATGTAATAAGATAATAATGCAGTATAGTACCACAGTAAGGTAGATTAATAGATTGATCAGCATAAATATCCTTACGTATATTAACTTTAAAGTTATGCGTGTGATTATTTTTATCAATTACAAAATTACAAATAATTTGTCTAGAATAACTTCATTTCAATAGTTTTTCATTTTGTATTTATCTTACGCTTTAAATCGGCGTTACATTTTTAATGTAATAATATCAGTATGATATTTTTATGCAGTTATTGAATGGGTACGTAATTATATGTCTCGCATTGTTAGTTTCTTTAGCAAATCTTTACAAGTTTATGGTGTCTACTTTGATTGTCATTGCATATGCTGATATAAATTTCATTTGAATTATAATATTGTTAACCATATTAGATATCAGATCCCTGGAGTCCCGTTAAGGATATCCGTGACTTCAGAAGGTCTCCGGAGGTTCCCGAAGGATCTTAGAGGCCCGTTAAGAATGTGCAGTGACTTCAGAAGATCACCAGAGGTTCCCGAGAGTATCCGGAAGCCTTCCAGGAGTCTCCAGTAACGCCCGATGGGCTCCAGACACGTCCGAGGACGGCCACAACGTCATTTTTAATTTTATACACGCCATTTTCATTATGTTTTCGTGTAATGTGTTTATCTTTGCAATAAACTTTTGTACAACAGTTATTGCGTTGCAAAAAAGTTATTTTCCCTTCCTTATCTCCGAATTCTACTACTTGATTTTGAAAAATTTTCGACCGTCTGGCTTGTCATTGACTTATACTACTGAATTTCGTGCCATTTCCTTCAATATCATATTCTCCTAGTAGAAAATTCGATTTTTCGAAAATTTCGGAAAATTTTCGACCGTCTAGCTTGTCGTTGATTTGTACTACTTAATTTCGAAAAAAAATTCGACCATCTAGCTTGTCGTTGACTTATACTACTGAATTTCGTCCTGTTGCTCTAATAATTTTCCTGGCTGCACAACTCGTGAAGCATAACGCGAAAACAGTGAAAAATTCCAACTGAAAACTATTTGTGAATATTAATATGAGCAAGCACTGAATATTCCATATACTTAATTTTTACTACGGATGTGTAATATGATTTGGAGGTTACACATGTATATGGTGCGATTTCTTGAATGGTGGAAATAGTATTTATGAAGAATGTATTACAAAAATAGGAACTACAACAAAATCAATTTTTATTGGAAAATATATAGCAATAGTTTTATATACTAGTAAATATAATTGAGTTTAGTTAAGAAATGCTGTATCTGATGCTGAACCAAGACCAAAAGAATATTAATCAAATGCGAGCTAACATAAACAATGCATTACAAGCTAAACTAAAATTTTTCTCACTTTAAACTGTAAAATTTTAATGTAAAACTATGATGTAGTCTTTACGTAATCCGGACAAAAATAAATGCGATTACTTACCATCATGAGGCGTTAGATTGTATAATATATGAAATATCTGATTTTAGAATGCAAATGTTACGAATCGTTTCGACCATGATTTATAATTAATTATAGTTTACAAATCTATATTATTTTCACATACAAAGCTGATTTTGAAGGTTCCACTAAATTTGTATTTGAATTTATAACTTAAAATAAAGATTACTTAAAGTGGTCTCGTAAATTGAGAATGCGAACGATACAAAAATTCGATTTCTACCGTAATACAATTAAGATACTTATAATTAATTGGCATAATATGTGCTTACCTGATACTTGAGTCACGTTTGCGTAAATACAACGGAATACCATTGTCACATGTTTGATTCGTTATTACGAGGCAACAGATCCATTCGATTTTCTGTTAGGTGAAATCGTGAGATTGAAGCCGTCGTGAATATACGACGCCGGTAGCGAGCGTGTTAATTTTATCGACAACGAAACTTGTTAACGGCGCTGGATAAATTATTGATAGTAGAAACGGTCCAGATGTTCTCTTTGAAAGCCGCCACCTGGCACGCTGCGTCGTTGTTTTTACGATCCCGTTAACGCCCGCGTTCACGCGCGGCACGATTAATCAGGTTCGGTTAAAACTTACGGGAGAAGTTTATACGGGCGGGCGTTAAACGTTTCTGTCTGGAAAAAGCTCGAAATGCACACGCAATTCGTCTTGCTTCTTTGCGCGGAGCACGGACAAGACGACGGTCCACTTCTTGCGGAAATTCGTCGGACCGACGAGAACGTTGTTACTCACGGTGTGACTAATAAATATTATAGTAAGAAGAGGTTCCGTCCTTGAAGGAATCGATTTTTTTTTACATTGTTCACTTCTGTCGAATAGCTACCAAACTATTGACGATGCAAAAAATAGTGACTGTTAGGTCGATTAACTCGTCCTCCATTGTTGAACGTTGCCCCGAAAAAATATACACATTTTTGGTTTTTCACTCGAAACATTTTTTTGCATCGTCAATATTTAAGCAGATATTCGAGTGGAATCGATTTAAATCGGACACCCTCTATAATCGACTAAAGCTGTTGCGTGCATGTTTTTCCATAACAAGAAACGCAGTGAATAAAATACACAGAGTTTCCGATGAAAATTTAATATCACAAAGAGTTGTCGTTTTTATTCGTGAAAGAGATTTCAAAATTCTATAGTAAATCCACGAAGTATTCGAAAAATTGTTGATATTTCACCTGTGGTAAATTTGTAAAGAAAAAACAATAGAAATGATTTTAGTATTATTTTAAATAAAGCTTCTCCTCTCGATGAACAACAGTTAGTTTCGCATACAGTAGCGGTTGGAAAACTGAAGAGCCATTTTTAAATTAAAAATTGATGTCCGATTTTTCTGAATTGCTTTATAGAACAAAACGGAGCAACAAATTCGCGTAAAGCTCTCATGGTGTATACCATGGTTTCGACAGTACACCTTTCATTCAAAGTTTAATAAAACGGTCCCAAAAAATCGTACATGAATTTTTTTTTATCAAATCGATTCATTCAGAAAAAAAATGTTTCCATGTTTTTAAAGACATATCAATTAGTAACATTTCCGAGGGAAAACATAACAAGTACGAGTCTCCTTGAAATCAGACCAGGTTCATTGTTGTTTTATTTTTTAAACGAAATGATCCCAGTTTAAATATCGTCAATTTTTCAAACATCGGAAATTCAGTGTTCCGATATTTTTCAGATCCACTGTATTTCAAAATACTGCTTGCCCAGTGTGGTTCATCATTTGAATTTATAATTAACAAATTTCATGCTCGCGGCGCCATAAAGCTGACGGTTAACACATTTCGATGCGTGAATAAATTCAGTGGTACCAACGTTCAGTGTTGTTTAACCGATAGCAATGCACGTACTAACGATCGAACCGCGAGCACGGCTCGCTCGATTTCCCGGGGTCGAAATCACAGCGATTTTTAATCAAGCCCGTACACTCGCGTTAAAACTTCCGCGTCTCGCTCCGTTCGGAGCCGCGAAATTCTGTACTCTTTGAAACGGCAACGCTGAACTTTCCGCGGACCACCTTCCCTCGAGTCAAAGGATCGTCCCTCCGTCGCGAGTGATCAGAAAAACGAAGCATCCACATTCTGGTCTTTCATGTCGTGACTCCGAGTAATTAACGAGTGTTTAAATGCGACCCTCGAGAGGAATCCGTGCACCTTGTTGCCCCGTTCCCCGAGCTTGTACGTACGCGTGACCTATCCTCAGTCCCGGAAAAATCGAAATATAACGTTCCATTCAAGCGAAAGTAACTCTCACCGAGAATCGCGAGAACGTATTGAATAATGATGACAATACACGCAAATGCTGTCACGAAAATCGAAGCAAACATTGCTTAAAGATTTCGAGAAATTAAGAAATAATTTTAAAAATCTGAATTCCAAAAACATTCTCGTTCGACCGAAAGTGAACATGTATTTTCACCTGAAATAAAAATTGAAAGAAGTTTATCCTCCGACCTGCTCAGTGAATAAACATGATTCGTGTCGAACGAAAAAATAAATTTATTGACACGTATAACTTTTAAACCAGTGAATTCCTCGCCTTAAAACTTCGATTTTTAGCATTTTCTCGTCGAGATGTACAGGATTACGTAAAAACAGAATTAAAAATTTCTGGGTTGCCAAGGTGAAGTTTAACCTAGTTTTATATTTTATGAGTAGACACGTCTTAAAAATAGTTGAAGTTTTCCACCGTGTCTGTAAGTAACGTGGAGTAAAAGTCGTTCAGCTTTCATGAGTAAATATGCAGAAACATCTGTAACTTATTCACTAGCAAACTTTCCGTACTAATTGCAGAATTAGCGTACAGAACATGCTTAGCATCTCATGTGGCAAGTTGAATGTTTCTAGACAGAATCGTTTCACCGTGTGTTCGGTGACAAGAGCAAGCGTGTAAAATACGTTTTCGCCGTCGCTTAGAAAGATCCTAGACGTACATACCGCCGGGGAAACACGTTTCCTCGTTTAAGGAGTCGACGTCGACGATATCGGGGGCAGAAGGATTACCAGGCGGCGGTCTCAATTCCTGCGGCGCGATTCGGATCACCGCGATCGCATTATCGGCCGGCTCTGCTAATGGGTTCGGGTTGGCGTCATAAATCCCCCTGGGACTACCCGGAAATTACACAAAGGGGATAATTTTGTCGCAACCAGTGAGAGCCAAAGAGCATTTCAAAAAATATTCCGATACATTATCAACACGTAATTTTGTTTCTCGAACGCGAAATGTGAATACATTTATTCGATACACATCTAAATAGATATTCGATTGTTATGCTATCCCGAGATACTTTTATTCGATACGTAAATCTGTTGACAAATACCTTGGTATTTTGTATTTAATTGTATTTTGTGAAATAGTTCTGTAATTTGTATTTGAGCAAACGCGTTCTTGCGTTCGAGATATCTGTGGACGAGGCTCGAATATCTTCCCTTCTAACGACACCCATTCATAGCGCGCAAGTGTCTCGAAAGAATGCAAGCCTTAATAAAGGTTTCAATTGTTCGTCTCGTTTGTGACCAGATAAAATCCTCGATCTCAAGTATCACTGACTAATTAATTCCAATTACTGAAAAAGAGACTCGAATAATATTAATTTGCATGAAGATTCGCAATGAATTTATCACCTTCAGCTCCAATTTAAATCTTCTTCGCCGTCCTCCATTAGCACTTCTATTTTTCCAGTTTCTTCAGCTTCCTCGCGCGCGGACCTCTTTTAACTACTCTACCGTTTCCCTTTCTTTCCTGCGTATTGCACGAAGTTTCTTTTTCTTTTCTTCGCAATATCGATTTACCTTTCACCAATCGCAGCGTTCGAATCTCACTGTCATTTCCGATTCCACCAGCATTTCACTTGAAATAATTTTGATCTCTTTTGTTCTATATTTGTCAGTTCATCGCTGATCTCGATCCCCTTGTTTTACCTTTTCATTCTCTTCTGTTCTTTTTCATATACAGTAAAGTCTTGATCTAAGCCCTATCCTATCCGTGCTGTGACATATATCGTGTAGGGCTACTAGTACAACTAGTAGAAAAGGACAGCGCTTGTAAACACAGTTCAAATTATATCATGTTTAGTGTCATTTTAATCAGAAAAATGCCAGAAATAAGTTGGCGAAAGTCCCATCAAAAAATAATGAAAAATAAAGAAGTTTTGTAACTGGATTAGTAGTGGTTCACACCGCGCGTTCTTGGCCCCTCGCGGAGTATGCCCCCCAGTGGAGGGGATAGGCGAACTCACTATGATCGTGTAGCTCCGTTCGGCTTAGATCAAGACTTTACTGTACTCCCTTTTTACTCGTCTTTATTCCAAAATCGCTGCTAGCATGCAGTTCTCGTTTATTGTCTTTCTTCCATCACAAAATCTGTGCTTTCCTGCATTCCATCAAGACCTATTGTTTTTCAATGCGTCTTGTTCCGATTACATTTAATCGATGCTAAAAACATAAATAACGAACTGAACGAAGGAAAATATTGCCAACACAGAATTCTCGAAAGAGAAAAATTGGACATTGTGGCGAATTAATGTAACGCACGAAAACGCTGAGGATGCATTTATTAACGTTTGGAATGTTCATTGGTGTTTCAAGCTGTTCATTTGGAAATATAAACAGTGTTTTGTGAATGCAAATAAATTATCATAAATTGCGTTGTTTCATAGAAACTTGTTTGGATTCGAAATGAATTTCAAATATGTATATCGATAAACACGTTCTCGCTGTTAATCACAATCGGGGGGGCGGAATTAAAGTTCGCCGCTTCAAATTTTAGTGCCGAAACTTTCGTGCAAATGAAACGACCGGGAGAGCATGAACCGCAGAGAATGTTTTAGAAACTTCGTTGGACAGTGACAGTCGCCATGATTAAAATCATACGAATAACGTTTCATTTCATTGATAAATTATACCAAGCTGATTGTGAGATTTATGGGCATTACATTCGGTTAACGAAAAATGTGCATGCATCGGCGGTATCACGTGGAACGCGTTAAGAATAATATTTTATGAATAATATCGAATTATTGCGCGGAAATAATTCCACAAAATTCCCGATATTATTTAAGTATTCTGTCAAATGGATTATCCCCCTTAATGAAAACCATTTTCTACATTAATTTCAATCCCATTCAACATTTCAGTTATTCTCTTTGAGCATGCACATCATCTTGTCTTTTTGATGCAATAGCAATGTACACTGATATAATCGAAGCAAAGCCACAAACTGAGGGAATATTCAAAGCTGTATTTTAAAGAACTATTAGGTTGTTGCATACGAAATGTCCGATTTTACAATGCAAATCTTATCAAACGTTTCCATCAAGAAATGCTATTATAGTCTACAGGTTTATTATGCAAAATTTCTTGGTACAAATGCAATCCTTAATATCCCATCGTCAATTTTAATTTAAACGTCTAATTTCAGTTCTAAATAAATTTTATTTCAACGTTCATTAATGAGACTCTATATTTATGGAGAAATAACATATTGACGATAGAACTAAAAATAAGCATTAAATAATTAATGTGCTATTCCTCGATGGTAAAAGGAATACAAAATGGAGATAACAATTTTGTAACTGAAGAACGTCAATGATCAAAAAATTCAAACGTACAATAAAATATGATATAATAAATTCATTTAGAAAAATGCAGTCATATGCAACAATCTAATATTCGCAAATTACATATCACAAAGTTATAAGAAAATTGAATACTAGGTATACTTGCAAAGACCAGTCGTCTTTCAAAACGCGGGTCTAGCCACGGACATATATCGTAGAGGAGATACTATTTTTTGATAATCGCAACCTTACCCGGGGCCCCTCACGGGGTATGCCTCGCGGTAGTGGGGATAATTCCGCGACATTTATCATCCAAACCTTTGCGACATATATAGAGAAATCACTGTAGCCCGCGGCAGTGGGATAGTTCTGGGACTTTTATCGGCTAGGCATTTGGGACATATGTAGAGTAAACATTGTAATCTATTGATACTGACTACATAATAAATCTTCATTTTGTTAGTAGAACAAATGCAATAGAAGTTGTTAACAAGACTCGAAGAATCTGAATTTTGAACGTATTCTTAATGCAACGAATATTATTCACACAGATTAATATTCCATTGCAATAAGAGAGGGGTTTCCCGAGCCGTTTCTTCCGTTCAACGAATAATAAGTGGAACCAGCCAACCCAACGAGCACTTTTTACGTTTCCTCGGACTCCTCGACTTTTTCTCTGGCTAAAAAGCATCATTTAAACTCGGAAGGAGACTGCGGATTTTAAACATTTATAGACAGCACGTTTGAAATTCGGAGCGGCAAGGAATTCAATATACTTTAACGAGGTCTGAATCCTGTTTAGAACTTGCAAGACTTTTAATACGCCAAATACATTTCCGTTGAATTTTGTACGTATGTGTACTCATATAATATATACATCCACGATTTACACCGAATGAACAACGTATTAAACAATTTCCAGCCTAAATTACGTTCACATGAGCTTCATGTTTTAAATTAAACAAATTCTAAAAAAAATGACGCCTGTATATTTTTCTAAAAAAAAAAATCGAAGATAGAAACATTAAATAATTTATAATCACTTAATATGAATATACTAAGCCGGATAATACTATTATCATAAAATTTATTACTATATCAATATTATTATCATAAAATTATTAACATTCCCTTCGCGAATATTAAAGTTTTCAAGTAAAATTATATAAAGAAAATTACTATTGTTACCATAATGGCCAATATCACCATTATTTTTCAGAATGAGTGCAATTTGAATTAACGCATGTGCCAACGTACACGAAATGGGATAAGCTTCATTAGTTTCTAACTATTTGGGGAACAATGAACAAATGGAACAAATTTTTCAAAGTTTCTACAGTCGTTTGAACATGTACAGCAAATTCTCGATATATGTCAACCACACGGGTGTCTTGTCAGCGTCATGTATCGTCCAGGAGACATACCCGAGCCGTATCATGTTTACGGCTCCTCGGCGTGCGAGTGGGGATAATTCCGCGACGTTTATCAACCAGGCCTTGGCGACATGTATAGAAAGATCGCTGTATTTTCGGCAGAATGAATAAAGCTTCAAAACGAGTTCAGGCTTATTGCTGTGCAATATGTTTTTAAACAAAATGATCACAGTTGAGATACGATTCTTCGAGAACGGGAAATATATTGTTCAAATACATTTTGCATGCGCTGTATACGTCATGGTGTTCGATTCACGACTATAAAAATAAAACTGCAGGCAGAGAGAAAAGTAAGACGACAAACGGAATGATAACGAGGCGAACTGATCGACGGTCCGGCAAACATCATCGAAGATACCTCGACGGTCGAGCGTACGACAGCGGACGCGTGTGTT
This sequence comes from Halictus rubicundus, assembly GCF_050948215.1. Classification (NCBI taxonomy): domain Eukaryota; kingdom Metazoa; phylum Arthropoda; class Insecta; order Hymenoptera; family Halictidae; genus Halictus; species Halictus rubicundus. The sequence goes on along the minus strand of NC_135159.1, from coordinate 5,345,600 downwards.
CGTATCGAATTTGTCGGGATGGAAACGGGACGGCAAACAGATTTCGAGCGACAGCGCGAAGCGCGCGAAATATTTGCTTTGCCAGTTTCGCACTTGCCGCTCGCATATATTTGGCGAAAAACGCAGCTCGCGGAGTCCGGCTCCGTGTTTGCGGAGCGAGTTGAATCGCGACTGATACCGGAAAAGTGCATCGTGCACGGCTAAAAAGCTGATCCGTCCCCGCCCCTCCCCAATGTTTATCCGCGAATTAAAATAAACGAGCCTCGTCGATACCGGGCTGTCATTGTTTAGGCATCGTTTGCGTGGCGCACACACACATTTCAAATGATTCTTCGATATTTGTCACGAACGGCATGCATTAATGCAACATTATAGATCTACAGGGTGAGGGACCAAATTACTGTGGAGGGTTACCAATTAATGTGCCTATTTAATTTTACTTACTTTTAAAGAGTTTCTCATTAAAATGAGCTAACGTTATGTATCCCTTTTTTAATATTCATTGTGCTCTAAAAATAAGTATAATTAATATAGGCACAGTAGTCGGTATCCCTCGGAGTAATTGGGTCCCTCACACTAGTGTCTTCCAACTAGCAAGGGAACGTATCGATTATATGGAATGCGTTCAAAATGGAATATATAATCACGAAAACCAACATTTTAATTAAAAGCAATTGTAACATTAATTAAAGTACTTTGATAGGTTGGTACAAAAAAAATTTTCGGTACTTAAGAAGCGTTTAACAACATTTTCAAGAATTTTATGTAATATGGAGTACCTATTTTTAATCCTCCGGTGGACGGTGCCTGGGTCTGTTTTGATCCAGAGCATCAAAATTTGGCGTATCAAATTTGTGACAATTAGCAGAGAGACTGATTTGTCTGCAAGGAATATTTTTAAAGATTGTTAATTAATGCTGTGAACGATCCTAAAATTGATCCGATGTCATAGGGTTGAGGCTTGAAGGATAGTTTCAATGCAAAATTGGGTATTTTTTTAACAATGATTATATTATACATTATAGGTGTCCAAGCCGATTTTAGGAATGTCTGTTTGTTTAAAAAATACATTCAAAAAATATAACTGTTTCGTTCATTTTTCCATTCAAGTGTTGGTCAACACTTTCGTATGTTTGTGTATGAGATACGAATACAATCAAATAGATAGAACAGTTTCACAATATTCTGAACAAATACGTGATCATATAAAATGGCGAAGATACAAGACAAGAAGCTGCAATCATTATAGCTGTTATACAGAATATTACATATTAGACACTGGAATACTAATTACGTCGATACATTCTAGATATGTAATTTAGTTTAGGTGTGCAAACATAATAACCTACATGGATATCGAAATTCAAACGTTCATTAAACATTTTACATTGTAACGTTTAATAACTAAGAAAGAATTAAACAGCTCCATTCAATAGCAATACACGCTAATTAACGTTGCTATTTCGTTCACTAAATCAACAAGAGAAATCACGTTACAACGATTCTTCGTTCATTTTTCCTTAGGCGATAAATGCTCTGGGAACATTTCCAATAATGTCTCCCGACGTCACGAATGTGTACAGCCACGTCATTGATGAACAGTGACAAGACTGTATATATTCGCCGACTAAAAGCACGCGAGAACGTACAAATTATAATAAAATACAAATTCCTCGATTCCCGTTCTGGTAAATTTCCCCATGAAACGTTAAACCATCGCGCACATCGGTTCCGACGCCAACCGTGCTAAAACGTGTCCCATCGTAATCATTACCAAATTTCCAGCCGAAGTTTAATGAATATTTCGTTCGCGGGAGTGACGAAAATTCCGATAGAAAACATGTGGAACGCCGCACAGTGGGCAATTTGGACAAAATCGGATTCAAAATCAAAGAACTTTCGATAGAAATGAGGTAGAGCGATGAAATTTTTTTTAAATTAAAGCTGAAACTTTGCAGAATATGGGAAAAATAGGGAGATTATTACCATCCAATCATTTCAACGAAAAAATGACTTCATTAGTTTTTGCCACAAAAATCTATTTTTTGCAAAATCCTGAGATCGTAGACAAATTTTGAGACCAGATTTGAAATCAGCGTGAAAAAATCTATGGGAAATGATGTATAACATGTTAAAACAAAATTTCTTCCGCGCGTGGTATTGGGAAAACCACAATTTTCTTGAAATTGTGCAAGTTTAACGAATTTTCTCAAGGTTAAAAAGCGTTCGTACCATAATCTCCCTATTTTTCCCATATTCTACGAAGTCGCAGCTTTCATTTAAAAAAGATTTCATCGCTCTACCTAATTCCTATCGAAAGTTCCTTGATTTTGAATCCGATTTTGTCCAAATTGCCCACTGTGCGCCGGCGCCGAAATCGCGTCGCCTATCGATAGCGAGGCTGAATTCGCGTGGAAATTCCGTCGCGACGGATTTTCCCTTTTTTTTTATTTAAATAGATGTCCAGGGATCTATTTGGATCATGCGACAAAGTGAGAGAGAGAGAGAGAGAGAGAGAGAGAGAGAGAGAGAGAGAGAGAGAGAGAGAGAGAGAGAGAGAGAGAGAGAGAGAGGGACCGTGCTAGGTCCAATGGAAACTGGCTCAGATCGTAAAGCATCGGATCGGGGACGATCGGCCGGATTCCACGGAACGATTCCCGGTCAGTGAACTTTCATTTCGTACGTAACGCAAACGGAATCAGCCGGGTAGCATCGTGTTTGCATGACTAAACAACCGGTTCAATTTCCTTTCAATAGCGGGGCGCAACAAGAAGCCCTGTCCAGATACTTTTTTCCTGGCAAGCCCCGACAAAAGATCCGAAAGCTGCCGCGCGATACAATTCCGCTACGCCTTTCAATCCCGACGCAATGCAACCCCCTGTCCGCTGTTCCTCCACCCACTCCCCTCTCCCTGCCCCTCCCTTTCCCCTTTTCCCCTGAATGTATCCCACCGGTGTGTACGTTCCAGTGCAACGCGCGCGCAACGTGACCGTCAGTCTGTCTGTCCGTCTATCCGTTCAATGCAAACAACGCGGGTTCAATTAACACGTTCCCTTCCACCGTTTGTCTCGCTAGACGGCGTTCACAGTTACATTTTATTAATTACAACGTATTTCCTCTGTGAAATATGAACCGAGTTTTTTCAGTTCAAGGAAGATTACGGATCAATCCCCACGGTTTTTCCAGGGAGACAATTCACTTCCGCCGTAGACAATGGGGACTGCTGATACAATTAATAATCTTGTCAGAATTAACATGAAACTATAACCGGAGGAACCTTGTTCTTGGAATTGGTTAATAACACCTTAACAAAGCTACGGAGACAGTTACTTTAAATGGCTTCGGGATTCTTTGGTTAAACTTCACCTTGGCAACCCGGAAATTTTTAACTTCTTTTTATATAATCCTGTAGACTTTGACGAGAGAATGCCAAAAGTTACGTATTTTAATGTTAGGAATTCACTGGTTCAGAAGTTATGCGTGTTTAACACTTTGACTGCCACACTGGAAACCTCAAAAATTCCATAAAATCAAAGAGAGTTATTTAATGAAATAAAAATTGAAAACAATTAAATGTACGGTATTGAGTAGTCCTCCAACTTTCCAATATAAAATATTAACGTAAAAATTCATTATAAAACCTGGACAAATAAATGTGTAACACAACGTGTTAAAATTGAGCGATTTTCATGATTGCTCGATCACGAACGAATATACACTCTGGCTCAAAGTCCAAGGGCTGCTGTACCACCGAAGATAAATTCTTCTTCAAGCTGCCAAACACCAAACTCCAATCTTTTATATACTGGGTGTCCCATGATAAGTGCCGTTTGCTATAACTCCTGAACGGTAAGCGATAGGGCAAAGACGCAGAGGGCCTTTTATCATCATTTTCTAAGTAGAATTATCTTTATTTTTTCCAAGGTTATTTCAAGGTCACTTCGTGTTTCATTAAATAGAAGGCCATATTTTTGTTTCGATATTCAAGTTCAGCATACGTCTTTGAAATGACCTGAATGAACGAGAAGGCTATTCGCGAAAAGCGTTGACGACCGCAAAGTAGAAAAGGGGATCGTAGGATAACGCAAATATTTGTCGTCGAGTCGGTCCATTTCGAAGGAAAATATTATTTAATGTTTTCCCAGTAGAATATCGTTTAACCGAAGAGCGAACGCTGGGAAGGGGGGTAGGTGAATGAAGAGGAGGATGGAAGAGGACTCGTTAAAGCCACGCAGGAACGTTCTGCAAGATCGATCGAGTTCGCGGCGGAAGTGCACGCGGCGAACGAACGCGGAAGGCACGGACCATTGCCAAGCCTGCGATCATCGATACGTCCGACGTTGCCCGCGATAAAGCATCCCCGTTGCTTCGCTATTTGAACGTCGCCGGGCTCCTCGGTTGTCTAGATAAAAGATCGCCATGTTCAACGGGATCCATTGGACGGGGCCACGCGCGACTTCCAAGAGAAGGGAGGGCTTCTCTTTCTCTTCCTCGTCCTCGTCCTCCTCCACCTACTCATCCTGCTCTTCGTCGGATACGCGAGATCGTCGACATAGACGAGAATCCCTTTTGTACGAACAGGGAAGCCCCGAGACACACGATTCAGGAGGATAACGTTGCTCGATTACCGGCCAGTTATTTCTTGTCCAATTGCTCGCGAAAGAGCCCCTCTCCCGATGATAATACATACTTCCTGCTCTCCTTTCTCTGTCCCCCTTACCCTAACCTCCTCTTTCTTACTGTTTCAGATGCTTTATGGGTCGACGAAACTTCGTGCATTATAACTCGAAACATTTTCAAACGCAGATACAGAACTTAAAAATCGTGACATTTACTCCTCTCTTCGAGCCAATAGCAATTTAAACAAAATAAATGTATGTATGTCTCACCTGGTTAATTAAATCTTCTGACATCTCAACAAAAAAAAACTCAAGCCGTTCGATTAGATTTTAGAAAAGTTATTCGTTTCTTGAGGGTCTACGAATACTTTTTACGTGTATATTAAAAAAAAAAGAAATAGCCTATTTTATGGATTTTGGAAATTACTACTCCAACTGGTAGAGCTAATATACCTTTCCTATCCCAACCGGTAAAATTGTCAAAACTCTTGTGTTTCAACATGTAATGAATATACATAATAAAACGCAGGTTTTCATGCATAACAAGTTCATGTAAAGTATTCCCCGTAAAATTTAGTTCGCGTTGACGCCTACAAAATTTGTATGCTTGGTAAACAAGTTATAACATTCGATTTATAATGTTATAACATTCAAGTTTTACTGAGCAATTAACGAGTAACATCTGTCAATTTATCATAACAACTATACGACTGTGTACAAGTCTTTTCAAGCAGAGTTATTCACAGTTTACTATGAATTTTATGATTTTCCTTTTTGAAAACCTTTTTCAGAATTTTATGCTTGCCTATTACCTTTTATTTTTGATAACCTTCTCGTCCAAGCAGAAGTGCCAAATTAAGAGAATATTAATGACGACTACTTCTCTACTTCTACTTCTCATAAAAATAGTAATACGTATATGTCTTTTCGAACAAAATTATTCACAGTTTACTATTTCATTCATAAATTTTATGATTTTCCTTTTTAGAAACCTTTTCCAGCTTTATGCTTGCCTATACCATTCGATTTTTGATAACCCCCTCGATGCAGCAGAACTGCCAGTACAGGCTGAGAAATATTAACGATGGCCTCTCTCCATAAAAATAGTAATACATACTGTATACATGTCTTTCCAAAAAGGGGTTATTCACAGTTTACTATTTCATTTATGAATTTTATGATTTTCCTTTTTAAAATCCTTTTTCAGAATTTTATGCTTGCCTATAACCTTTTATTTTTGATAACCCTCTCGATGAAGCAGAACTGCCAATAGAAACTCAGAAATATTAATGATGGCCTCCCTAAAATAATAATACTTTATACATGTCTTTCCAAAAAGGGGTTATTCACAGTTTACTATTCCATTTATAAATTTCATGATTTTCCTTTTTAACACTAAACCTACCACCGCCGGTCAAAATGACCGTTCCGGATTTTTTATTTTACAATTACTGAAATTGTAAAGATGCTTTCGTGAGAAGTGATTAAATAAATATATTTAGAAGAATATGTATTATAATTCGAACCTCACAAAATCCAAATAAATTCAATCTCGTCATGTTTATAAGACAACGCGTATTAGTCACTTCCAAAGCTCGGCAGGTTTAGTGTTAAAAACCTTTTTCAGAATTTTATGCTTGCCTATACTCTTTTATTTTTGATAACCCTCTCAGCGAAGCAGAATTGCCAATAGAGACTGAAAAATATTAATGATGGCTACTTCTCATAAAAATAGTAATACATATACGTCTTTTCAAACAGAGTTATACACAATTTATTATTTTATTTATAAATTTTATGATTTTCCTTTTTAGAAACCTTTTTCAGCTTTATGCTTGCCTATACCCTTTTATTTTTGATAACCCTCTCGACCAAGCAGAACTGCCAATATATTAAGAGGCTGAGGAATATTAATGATGGCTACTTTTCATAAAAATAGTAATACATATATGTCTTTTTGAACAGAGTTATTCACAGTTTATTATTTCATTTATAAATTTTATGATTTTCCTTTTTAGAGCCTTTTTTCAGCTTTACGCTTGCCTATACCCTTTTATTTTTGATAACCCTCTCGACCAAGCAGAACTGCCAATATATTAAGAGGCTGAGGAATATTAATGATGGCTACTTTTCATAAAAATAGTAATACATATACATCTTTTTGAACAGAGTTATTCACAGTTTATTATTTCATTTATAAATTTTATGATTTTCCTTTTTAGAGACCCTTTTCAGCTTTATGCTTGCCTATACCCTTTTATTTTTGATAACCCTCTCGAGGAAGCAGAACTGCCAATATATTAAGAGACTGAGAGTCCACGAATAGATCGCGGTGTTTCCGGATATTGGATCCTCGAATTATAGCGTCTCGTGAGGACGGAGCTTACCGGTATATTTATTTTACGTCGTCCGAGGGCTACTTAGCGGCCGGTTAATGGAGACACGAAATACGAGCTCAGTGAAGATTGGTAGTAATTGGCTTAAGTCTGTCGTTGGAGGTAGGTACTTAAGGAATAGAGTATCGCTGAGTGGAAGGTCGTTGACGTGTGCCCGACGAAGATATTCTATTTTAATTGGACGTGTTCCTTGACCTATTCGATCGTACAGGGTTCCTTACATTTTCCAATTCGTCATGCAAGTTTCAGAAATCCAGACGGGTGTCTGGACATATATAATACAGAAAAAGAGAAGTATTCTTAAAATTTAAAATTAATGGGGTTCTCTAATTATACCTAAATGTACCATTTTATTGCATTAAAAAGCAAGCTGATAGTACTGTAATCCTTAGTCATATAATTGTAATTTTATTTGCGTCGCAATTAATAATCCAATTTGTATAAATATACAATTGTATACTTTTGTATAAATTTTGTATAAATATACCAATTGGATTATCAATTGTGACAGGGAATTGTGAAAGGTCATCTTACTTGAAGGTAGGCATCAAACAAGAAAAAATTAGTACAGTCTTTACTCGATATATGTCCCAAATATCTAGCCGATAAAAGTCCTAAAACTATCCCCACTGCCGCGGGGTATACCCCTTGAGGGACCATGGAGAATAGTATCTTCTAGCCGATATATGTCCTTGGGTAGACAAGACAAACGTCTTATAGAAAGGAGAAGATTGAGTTTACGTAAACTTTGTACGATTTTCATTATAATATGTGCTTAACACTGGGTTTACGGGATCCGTCAAAATGACAGGTTCTAGTATTTTTAATTTACAATTAGTATGATTCTAAGGATGCATACATGAGAAATTATCTAGCAAATGTGTTTCTTTGAATATATATTATTTTAAACGTATTGCTAAAAATGTGGGTAGCACGTTCTTGTTATTTTTATAAAGTAATGCAAAATAGTCACTTTTAGTGATCCGTAAACCTAGTGTTAAATAAAGAAGTCAATTCAGTAATTTCCTATGAAAACGTTTTTATAATTGTAATAATTGTAAAGTAGGAAACCGGTCATTTTGACCGTGATAGGTTTAGTGTTAATATTAATTTATCTTCATTGCTAAACACAATTATGTTTGCAGTTCATTTCCTCGAAGATTTAGAATGCACCTCGGAATCCCATTTCTGACAAATGCTATGGGACCATGAAGGTCTTCGAAGGTGGTTTTAATTTCGAAAAATTTGAGACCCTCAGTATTCACATAAATCAATGCGTGTTTAGCTGTGGATATAGTTTAATACCATTTCGATGGCAGCGTAGGCCACGAGGTCTTATGGTTTTTGTAATTTGCGTCAGGTGCAGATAATTGAGTGTAGCAAACGTTGACACATTGCGCATCCACCAACTTTCATAAATAAACCTGACACGTTCGAATGGAAATGCGAACGTTGGACCGAAAAGAATCGAACGGCGAACCGTCGCCGCTGACACGCCGCCGATAAGCTTAATCGGCAACCGGTAGCTATCGGTTTTCGTTTCGTTTACCACGACGACTTGGCCCGTTACATCGAAACAAACACTTGCAACGTCGGCGCGGATAAATGAGAAAATGGGGCCAAGGGGTTCGACATTTCCCCGCGAAAGGGAATCGACGAGGGCTCCGCCGAGGCATCCCGGTTTTGTCCCGAAAACGCCAATCACAACGGTGAAACACGGTCCTTTTCTTCGAGCAATCGATCATGCCACGGAGAGGAGAGAGAGAAGCCCTTGCCTTTTCGGAGTGTTTCTGCCAGGTAACTGGAAACTCTCTCCCGAGTACGTGACAGCTTTATCCCGATCAAAAATAGAAATAAGCCGTCGAACGGACTAGCTCAATACGAACTCTCTCTCTCTCTCTCTCTCTCTCTCTCTCTCTCTCTCTCTCTCTCTCTCAACGTTTCGGTGATCGTTGCACAGAGCCATCCATTGTAAATCATGAGAAATGTAAGCACGTCACGATCACAACTGTTCCGTGATATTTAGAATAGTTTCTCTGACGTTTTATCGTACATGCAATAAACGATTGCACTGTTCAACAACTGGTTTGGGCTCCAGAAGAACAAGAAGTAATTCTTAGATGCAAAATTGTTTGCAAGACACAGGAACCAATTTCCGTCTTTCTCTAACCACTTGGAAATACTACATCCATATTTTTAAATTCTTTTAATCACATTTCACAAATACATTAATGCTACCCCTAGCAGAAAATATTCTGAATGAACATGATTATTGAAGGAATTATTTAATTATTATTATAATATATCTCTATTATATTATTATATTTTGCTCATATTATATTATATTATATTATTATATTATGCTCATATTATATTATATTATATTATTATATTATGCTCATATTATATTATATTATATTATTATATTATGCTCATATTATATTATATTATATTATTATATTATGCTCATATTATATTATATTATATTATATTATTATATTATATTATATTTATATTTCATAATTTCTTTTATATTACATTAAATAGGAAAAATAGTACTGTACATATATTAGACAAATATGATATACTAGTTACCCAATGATATTTTAGAAAAATATTAATGAAATGTTGGATTGTTTTGCCTTTTTACTAAATATAAAACAATAGACTCTACGTGAAAATTAAGTAGCATGCATAGAACACTTTAATATTTGAAAATGACAAGAAATATTGCCAAAAAAATTTTTGAACATGTGGAAATGATTAACCCCTCCCTTTAAGCAGTGTCTAAGTTGCTCATTCTGTACATTGCAAGAAAACAAGCATATTCATTTTTATATTAAATCTTTCTTTATGTATAACAAGTTTTATCATTGTATTTGCCACTTACGTTAATGGAAATATCTCTTGTATTGAAAATATGAACATTTGTAATGATAGACACTTGATTTGTTTGATAAAATAATTTTTGCGAAGGTAGTGTATATTTTCATTGTATCAGAAACATTTAAACATGTTTGAACAGTGTCCAAAACGATCAATTTCTTGGAGTATCATTATAGTGAATCATTCGGTGCATGATATTTTAGGTGGAGATATTATCCAGCTCAAAGTGTCATATTTAGAATAGTGTGAACAATATGTTAAGGTAAAGAATTTAAACATATTTTATTCCAACACAAATTCCACGGCAAATTAAAGTGAAAGAATTACTGGTGGTGTTGAAATAAAAATGAAAAATTACTGGAACGTGATAGTGAACACAAAAGGCGAGTTAACGAACATAATTTCAATAATAAATGTAGTCTGAACAACAAACATTGTTCTCGTTGAATAACTGTACTGCAGATTCAGTGTACATTATTTCCATCAACCGAGAAAATTACCAAATAAATTCAAATGCGCATCGCATTAAACTTCCACGAACTTCTGAAATGTTTTCCAGTTGCACGTTCCCAATCAGGAAAATAAATTTTTCGTTCGCAACTTCGCGCTTCAAATTATGAACTTGCAGAAATATTCGCGGGCTCTTATAGGTGTAATAAGCAAAGAAAATTGTTTGAAGAAAACACGAAGTGAATATTGATTCGTAATGATATCAGAGAGTCCAGCTATCGTTGACAAGAAAGCCGAATTATCTTGGCGCAAAACATTCCCGTCACGTATCCGTTACGTGAAATTTCTCTTAAGCAGAATTTCATGTCTCGGACGTTGTTTTGGGGACGCCTGCTACTTATATTCCGAGAAAATGAAAAAAAAAATAATATTAAAATAATAATTCGTTTTACCACCTAAAGTACAGGTATAAAATTGAATATTATTTGTATCATAGATTACAGTACCTTAAAAGAATTTAAACCGTATTTTTAAGATGCAATTTGAATCGCAAGGAAGAGATTATATACCGAGTATTAAACGATTTTATTTCGTAAAATCAAATGCTATTTTCAGTAACGAAATTATGGATGCATAGACCCGAGATTATTCACTGAATAATAAAATTGTTCAATATTCTGTGCCTTGACAAAATACAAAACAGTAATCTAATCTACTGACTATGCATTTCTCGAATAAAATTACTTTTCTTCCAACCACTTCAAAAGTGTTGAGAAAATCGCATTTGAGTTAATAAGTGCACATAATATTTAAATTTAGTGTCGCCGAATGCTCCCCCCTAAATAATATTGCCGTCATAAAAGAACCTACATCCAAAATGAAATTATAAGTACAGTTGTTCCCCTGCATTTTATTACTCAACAGCGCACAGTTGTCCTTGCTATAACCCTTTCAATACTGAGAATTTCAGCGAGGTACAGATATGCCGGAGACTACAACGGTTAAAGACGCGCGGGAAGAAAATTCGACTTTTTGACCCATAAAACGTAGAATCGCCGCGAAGGTGCGATTCCCGTGAAAGTTTTTCGACAAATTCGGCCCGAAGTTTCCATATCAGCGAATTCCACGGCGAAAATCGGGTCGGCCGGGTCGGCGAAACAGCGGCCGCGGAAAAGCTACGAGAGGTCAAATTACGCAATCAAGTGGCTCGCAGATGGCCATTTCCACGGTGGAGGGGAGGGGAGGTGAGGGGAGGGGAGGGGAGGACGGTTTGGAAACGACGAAAGTCGTAGACGAATTCAACGGGCCGGGTGTAATTGCACGAGCACGAATACAATGGAGGCCGACTGTGAACCACGAGAGGCGAGAGAAGGATTGACTCCTCGCAGATTAATAACTTCCTTCCTCGGGAGAAGTTAGGAGCCCGTGACTAAATGCCAGGGAAAAGAAAGTTCGTTGTGAAACATTTACGAGAACCTCCACCTTCCCGTTCTCCGACCTAGCCGCGGGAGAGCGCGAAACTTATTTTCGATTCACTCGAGGGTTTTACAAGAGCGGAAGTTATGAAGACTCTGTTTGCTGGACGACTATTTCGAGCGAAAGTGGAAAGATAGGTCTGCGCTTAGAAAGAAATTTAATATCAATTCTCCCTACCGTTGCGTTCACTCGAATGATGAGGAACGCTCCAAGATATCTACCTATACACCTTGTTCCGTGTGCCGAACTACATCCGGTCGTGTAATAAGTCCGTTCGCGTTGGGCGTGTCAAGCTTTCTTTAATGTCGTTCCGTCTTCCGTCTTTAAACATTTCGATTCACACTTCAACGGTGCGTTTATTAACAGCCCGGTTAAACTTCACCTAGGCAACCCAGAAATTTTTTAATTTTTACTATATAATCTTGTACATCGTGGCGAGAAAATGCCGAAAATCGAGGTTTTACGGCGAGGAATTCACTGGTCAACACTGGGTTTACGGAGAATTAAAAGTGAGTATTTTACATTACTTTATAAAAATAAGAAGAATGTGTCTATCCAAGTTTTCAGCCATTTTTTAAATAATATATAAGGGAAATAAGTTTGTTGAGTAATTCCACGTAGATGGATCTTCACAATGTCAATAATCGTAAATTAAAAATATTAGAATCCCGTAAACCTAGTGTTAAAAAAGGTATGCGTGTTTAAAGTTGAGCGATTTTAACAAGTTAATTCGGACGAGTTGATTCGGATTTCTCAGTGAGTAATGCGAAGATAAGCGTAGATGTAGCTTAATACTATTCCACTAGTACAAATACCTCGTAATACAATTTCCCTTTGAGATCCAGTACCCGGAATTCGGATTTCGCTTCTCGATGCAAACATAGATCCTCAAGATCTCAATAACTTCACGATTACCGTTCGCAAAAGACCGCGAGCAACGAGAACCCACTGATCCGTAATAGCAAGCCACAAGTCGGTTAATTGTTCTCAGCCGATGCCCAATAAAGGTAATTAAAAGCGCTAGGTGCGTTCGCGTGGCAACACGATGCTAATTGAAATTAATTACTGGATACTCCGATGAAATCTTGAAACTCTGTCGTCGATTTAAAAAATGCGGATCATTAAGACATATTATTTCCGAATTAGGATTAATTCTCAATATTTCGATAGTCTATTTTACGTTAAATTATACGTATAACTTTCAAAATAATATATCTTATCTATCGCAATACATTTTTAAAATTTCTAAAGTAATGTTGTATTTGAAAGTGTTCGATTGAAAATCTAAGTATCTTTTTGTGTGAAAATATTATGACTTCACGTCAGAATATTATATCTTTCCATAATTTAATGTTATCGTTAAAAATATTTGAAATTCAAAATTGCATATTCGCTAAAAAAATACAGTCTTTTCTCGATATATGTCGCAAATATCTCGTTGATAAAAGTCGCACAACTATCCCCACTACGACGTTCAGCGTGGATCAAAGAATGGTGTCTCCTGGACGATATATGTCGCTGGCAATACCCGTGTTGTTGACATGCATCGAGTAAACACTGTACTGACTTATAGTAATTTGTGTTCATGCTAAAACTTAATCTGCGCATTTAAGAAGCTATTGGCATCAATTTCATCGGTGTCTGGCAAAGTTGAAAGTTCGATTTTTGGCGTCGTTTTGCCGATTCCGAGCCCCGTGCGTTCCAACGAATAAATAACAAAATAAGGCAATTGGCATAACCTTTCGCAGGCAATCTGCGTATAGGTAGATAGTGGATCGATAGCAAACAGCAAACAGCGGAGTCAACCACGAGGACAGAGCGACGCAACGATAGAGGCAATTCAGTCCTGCGTAATGGCGGCTTACAAGACGCTCTCGAGACGTTCAGGAAGCCGGGCCAGGCTGCACCGGTCGGCGACGCCTCGCGCTCGCGGCCAGAATATCAAGTAGACCGATAGAGAAGACAGTCGAGCATGTAAGATAAACGAGCCAATATGGGCCATGACACTCGCTAACTGCTGGATTTAGTGAGCCCGATAACCGATAACTTTCTTATTAAGTCTCGTCGTGCCAAGTTATCGCGGCGCCGTTTCGTGGCGGACCATTGCTCTTCCTGAATTTATACCGCGCCCACGTTCCACCGAGCGGATTCAATAAAGCATCCTTCGGGATCTACACGCTGGTCCTGCCGTGTTCGACCGGACAAATCACAGGAAAATTAGCCGCGATTGGAACTCGACGCTTCACTATCTCAGAAATATTTTAATCTTAAGGGGGGATCACGAAGTATGTTATTCAAATTAATGCAAATTTTAGGAATTTTTCTTTTTATAAACAAAAGCATTTAAATCCTTTCGAAACTTCGGGCGTATTTTATTGACTAATTAAGCGTGCACAGGTGGGTAAGAAAATTCGATTTCTCAAAAATATTTTTATTCGATTGTATAACCAATTGACCATACTTTGTTAAGATTTTTGTATTCAAATATAATATAAGATTACGGGCATCGACGATTCAATGTGAGCATGAAAACTTGCACTTCAAACTTTAAACGCGTTTTACTCGAAACAGTGTTTTTCAAAACGGTAACCATCGTATCTGAAAAACTACTGGACCAATTTCTTTGAAATTTTTTACAAGCATACGTGACATAATTATCTAGTTTTTGTCCGAGAACTTTGTTCCTAAACATCATAGTTTTCTTTTTTAATAAATAAAATACTAATATTTTTCGCGCGAAAACCGACTTTTATGTTCAAACGTCCGCCATTTTGTGAAAAACGGAGAAAACCGAAATCCGCTACAAGTACTAGCTTTTTCGTCTACTTTAATGAGAATTTTTCCACTTTTCATTCGGATAACAAAATAACGGATTTGGTCACTGCAAACGCCTTCCATTAAAAACCGTCTCATAAACATGGTCGTTTGAAAGAGTTGAAAGATTGAAAGTATTTAAGTATACCAATTTTTTCTCAGTTTCTCGAAATTATTACAGAAGGGAAGAATTTTCCGCTTGGTACCAGTAGCTTGCAATTAACGTAGACAATTTTTATTTCGCATAAAGATCCGCGGTCTTTTAATAAGTGATCGCCAGTAAATAACGTAAGTATTAAAATGAAGTTACAGATAAACTCCGTTCATCGAAAGTCAAAGTCTACTTTAATACTCTAAATATTTTTGGACAATGTATCAAAATTAATATATCCTACAATCGATGTTGTCGTTTTGTACGAAAATGGGAACTTGTTGTACAAACATTAGAAAATCTGTTACTTCGCGAACAGGGTGAACAATATTTCGCAGTGGCAGTGAAGCAAGAAAATCGAATTTATCCGAGAGGCTGGACGAAGAAAAGTTCTAGTGCATGGAAACCGTTCTTCGACAGAACGGCAGTGGTACCAACAGAAAAAGTACAAGACGAATGGATAAGGGCCGGGGGCGTTGACCGACCGCAGTGCTACGAGGAAATAGTTAGCGGGTATATTCGGTTAATTGAGTCGGAAACCGACCTTCGGTCGTCCCGTTGATTTCGGCAACGAGAAAGGAAGCGGAAAAACGAAAGTCAGCCTGGCGTGCGAGAGGCAATTCAGCAGCCGCTAAATCGGCGCAGAACCGCTGCGAAAAAGAACCGCCGGAAAGAAGAAGTGTCGCCGGTTGCTTCGAGTCTTAATACACCGGCAGGAATTAAGGCTACGGTTTTACGGGCATTAAGCGGGCGAAACGCGCAGAAAACTTGAGCGCCCTCTTTTTTTTCACCGACGAGCAGTAACCTCGAAAACAAAGAAGCGATTAACGTGAAAATCGTGCTCCCAACGTTCTGACTATTTCATTCTTCCTTATTAGAATGTTGCGCAAATTAAGGCCGATTTACACTGTCCGCACGGGCAACGGTTCCGTTCGATAGCGTTCTGACAGACAATAAAATCAAAATACAGTGTTTATTCGATATTAGTCCACAACACGGGTCTACCCAGGGACATATATCGGCTAGAAGATACTATTCTTTGATACGTTGCTGAACGTTGAAAAGGACAGAAAAGCTCGAGGGACCTCGGTCACCGAGGACTGTAAACGTACATGTCTACTCGATATATGTCCAACACACGGCACTGGCAGGGACATTTATCGGATAGAAGATTGTACTATTCTTTGATACGCTGCCGAACGTACAAAAGCGAAGCTCGAGGGGCCTCAGTCGTCAAAGAGTAAATGTCAATGTGACGACTACTTAGAAAAATAAGTTTTATCTGTTACTATCTTGATTACTTAAATATTTAAATAATTACTTAACTCTTCGTTACTCCGGTGAGAAACAATCACAAAATTATTCAGCGAGGTTCCACACACCCCATTTAAGTAAGCCTTAAAATTTACATTTGTTCTTACGAAGCATGACACTAACAAATTAACGTTCTGTTAACGTTTTTAAACAACAGAGTAAGAATATTACACACGGAATGATATCCAAACTGTCGGTAATTCAAGATGTATCTTTAATTACACATTTCCTTGGAGTTTGTATCCGCACCTCACCTGAGCAACGAAGAGTTAACAAAAATAGCTATTGTTTACAAATATTTTCAATATTCCATATTCGTTTTTTGAACAATTAAAACTACTTGGAGATAAATTGCAAAAGATACAAATTAATTGTTGTAGAATAGAGAGTGCATTAAAGGAAATTGCATGTCATTTTCATAAATAATTTCTGCGATTGAAAAGAAAATACTAACAGTGATTTCCATTCATTAGAGTGAACGAGAGCCCATAAATTATATCATACGAATTTGTATTAATCAGAGAAAGGCTGTGTTAGTAATCGACCTACTTCTGTGCGTACAGTAAGCTTCAAATTTAATTGTAGCTCGCAAACTCATAATAATCCTGAAATGCTAAGTCGGCTGCGCTTATGAAAATAGCATTTTCTGTTTGCATTCGTGATATTCTAGAGATTTACGTTTCAACAACGAACATTGAATCTAATATAGTCATCGCTAGAATGCGATTTTTACGCATCCTATTATGGGCAAAGTAGTTAAAAATTCCGTACAATCAAAAAGTTTAACGTAAAATATTTACTTCACGAATTCCTTCCAGAATAGCGATATTAAATCGTCATTATAAAATTATGTTTTATTCCTTTAAATAAGACTAAAGAGATCTGTATTTGCATAAATACCTGCTGCCTCGTCGTCGTATAAATCTGGAAAATGAAACATCTTGTAAGTATGACGAAGAAGCGAAACTCATTCAATTTTCCAATTTTAATTTACTACTACGTTCATTTCTACTACACAGTATTCGCAATGTCTACTTTCATAAAAAAAAAACATAAGAACATAGTTATACAACTTTTAACCTACTGGTCAATTGAAAACAAAAAGTATCTCTCATACTCTCTCGTCCATACATCTACACTACACTTACAATTATAATAATCATATCTATATCTTGTTAATATAACGAGAATCTTAGCCCATTCAATTTTCTACAATTGTTTCAGTCCAACTATATTTATACCGAATCAATCGGTTTTGTTCAACAAAAGCGTGAGTTATATTTCTATTGAAATATTAATATATTAATATATAATGAAATATTAATATATTCGTATAACTTTGAGTATGGATAAAAAAGTAAAAACACTTGGCTTTTATTAAACAATGGATCCTATTTCCTCCATTATGGGTCATAGTTTGGCAACGTTTTGGCGTGTTTTCTTTTTTCGTATTCCTGTACTGCTATACCGGGTGTCCCAAATATTTTGCATTTCCTTGAAAAGGTAAGGTCATTTGAAGTAACTTTTTCCTTTGCGAAAATGTTCTCCGCGGCTTCGTTAAGGATTTATTAACGAAAACCACGGACCAATCAGAGCGCGGCTACAGTAGACAGACCCCGGCTCGACCAATGTCGACGTCGCGCTCAGTGGGGCCTCTCGTTGGGCCGGAACCCGTCCGAGGTAGCCGCGCTCTGATTGGTCCGTGTTTTTCGTTAATAACTCTTTAACAAAGCCGCGGAGAACATTTTCGCAAAGGAAAAAAGTGCTTCAAATGAGCTCAGGAATCGCAAGCAAGACCAAAAATTTTTATGGGATTTGTATCTGGGCATTCGCATTTGCTTCAAGTTTTATTAATCCAGTGTCAAAGCGTATTAATATTTTACATTCCTTCGAAATGCATTATTTTTAGCAGAGATGCCACCAACACGTTCTTGTACGACTAACTGTGTACATTAAATACTTTTTTGCGTGGCAATATTTCCGATAAAATTTCAAACATTTTGCATAAAAATCGCCTGTTTATTTACACGAGCGGTACCGTGTCGTCGAAACTTTTCTAATTCTCCGATAACCACACATCTACAAAGTGCGCCGTCGAGTCCCTGCCCGTAACTCGTCAATATTTCTCGAACAAGTATTAAACCATCAGCCATCGGATGAACTTGTCACCGTGTACAAGATGTCGGCCGAGGCTTTCCGGGCGACTTATCCTCTCGGCAAATCCTCGGACCCGCGCGCGGAAATAAGCGAAGGAAGGCTACCCGCCGGTAGGTAGCTGCCTATAAATAAACCGTCCTCGGTGAAGTGCTATTCCCTGTTCGCCGGGAATAGGCAGTGCTTCGAGGTGTTGGTTCAAGGTGGCCAGTTGCTTGCCGCGAATATGGAATTTTGATGAAGCTCGACCGGATATTCCCGATCGGTTTTATCGATCCTTCGGCGCGCGCCGGAGATGGAAAGCCGCCCGGAAATACGGATTAAATCGACCGCGAGCCGTCGGCTCGGAAGGATCTATCACCTTGAACCTGGAAAAGTCTCTTGGCTGACCGATTACAGTGGGTTCCGGTGTCTGCAATAATTAGCCACTTCGCAGACAGACGCCGCGTCGGCCGTTCGATCCGAGACCGATTACAGGCCGACGGGAAAATTTTCAGACAAGATCGGCCTTTAATTATGCCCGCTAATTAGTCGCGCTCGCCGGACCGACTCTCATTCTCACGCGCGCGTCTTTCTCGTCTCCCGATACCCTTATCGCAGACTGTCGATTATTCCGGCGACTTCCACGCCGTTATACACGGTGAGCATCATGCTTAATCTGGTTGGAAAAAAAATCATACATCGCCCTATATCCTATACATATACGCGCGACGGTCGCTATATACCAACATGGCCCTTGCCTGTCAAAAACGCTGAAAATCGCACATGTTTACACACGCGTAACTTTTCAACTAGCGATCTCCTAGGATTGAAACTTGGATTTTCGGTATTTTCTCGCAAAAATCTACAGGATTACATAAAGAAAACTTAAAAATTTCTGGTTTCCTGAGGCAAAGTTTAACTTTTTTTACCTATTCTAGACCTCGGAATAAAGTTTTCATACTATAAAACGGGACCGTTAAATTAATTTTACGTATAATTACATACAATTATATTATTGTCGAGGTTTTTTGCAATGTTAAAGCTGACGAATCGCGTAAAAAGATTGAACTCTAAGTCTAGAACTCCCAGAAGTCCGAGGATTAATTAATTATTGTGGGTACCATTAGTCCGAGTAAAAATTCCAAAATAAAAATAAATGAAAGGTACACATACCTATTTCCTGACATGACTTTTTTCCACCTAGATTGGGCATCTGGCCCACAGTGTACAGTTAGTCTCGCATCGTCGAAGGATCTGACGAGCATGTAATTACACGGCCAAGGGCCGAATCCTGAGTAGGGGTGCCGTCTTAAACTGAATCGACTATCAATGTTGCCTGTAATCCAGATGTACAGCGGCATGGGGGGGGGGGGGGGGGTGTGACAGAAGTTCAGAGTGCCAAGGAGCCACAGATATCTCTAAAACCGGGGGAAATTATATATGCGGCCGGCAGACGTGTACGGGGTGTCATTAATTAAAACATGCTGCCGCGGTGCACTGGCCTGGAATGCCTTAATAGTTCGCCGCATTATACGGACGGTCCAACCGACAAGATGTATTACTCGCGCGCTCTATTATGCGGCCTAGAGAGCTGCCCGATAAAAGCCCCGCAAAGCTGTGCCGGCGTTTTGCATTCCCATTGGTCATTGGTCATAGGTACGGTAGAACCTCGCTCGTTGCGCGAAACGGGGCCGAAAATGCGTGAAAAAATCGAGATTATGCAACGGAAGAGGTAGCCAATTAGTACACGATCCGTTTTTCTACTTTCTCACTCCGTATTTCCCCCACGTAGCCATTAGATTACTCATCACCAGCTCCAGAACTTCTAATAACTCGTGGCAGGTGTCGCTACAGTATTCTCTCCGTAAGTGTCGCGATGGTCTCTACCGTAACTGTCAGAGAAGAGGGTCTGATTGACAGGCAATTATTGCAGCAATCGAGCACGAAAATGTTCCGTTCACATCTGCTCTCTCGTTTCGTTAGGTAGATTTTATTTATTAATCTTTGAAAAAACTGTTCCGAAAGAGTTGAAAATCTCGCAGAGATTTGAAATGTTCAGTGTGAATTATGAGTTTACGGTTTAATAGGTTTTCTTATTGGTAACCGCGAATGCAACAAATTCAACGTGGAAGGAATATTAAAATTGTTGAAAACCGTAGCTTGTTTTGCGAGAGAAGAGAGGCTGCCGTACATAGTTGGTCATAATAGCTGTCCACGCAACCACAACCACTTCAGACAAATGACATTTGGGCTCTCGAACGAAGTGGACAGCTATTGTGCCGTTGGTGTATCGCGTGTCGTTCCTTTGAAAAAGTGACAATAAAAGTGGAAAAAAATGAAAATGTAAAAAAAAAACATCGAAAACATTTTTTAATGGACAGTTTCACTTGAGTTTATGGTAACAGTGAAATGACTGAAGTCAGTAATAATTTCTAAATGTTAAAACCGATATACACATTTCTGTGTATCGCGTGTCGTTCCTTTGAAAAAGTGACAATAAAAGTGGAAAAAAATGAAAATGTAAAAAAAAACATCGAAAACATTCTTTAATGGACAGTTTCACTTGAGTTTACGGTAACAGTGAAATGACTGAAGTCAGTAATAATTTCTAAATGTTAAAACCGATATACAGATTTCTCAACGAGTTATGGATTTTCGTTGTTGAGAAATAATAATATTAGAAGAACGGTGAAGAATGATCTGATTTAATTAATAGATATAATTTTTCAGAAATAATAATATTAGAAGGACGGCGAAGAATGATCAGATTTGTGGTTGTTTAGACTATCAAGTTTCGGACACGACATTATTTTTCATGTTTCAAGGAGAATAGGATTTTCATAATTTTTGCAAAGTCAGGTAGACAGAGAATAATCCTGGATTCACGAGGCAGTCTTAAGATCGCTTGGCCAAAACATGCCATCGGTACTTTCGAGAGCACAATTTGTGGAAGTTAGTTGCAGTCTACTTACAGGTGGACACGGGAGTCCAACGATTTAGAACCCAGGAGTCAGGGCAGCAAGCTAAGATCAATCCTGTAGTACATGCAACCTCAATTCGCAAGAGTACAACTTCTGGAAGTTGCTAGCAGTCTACTTACACGCAGTCAAGTAACAACATTAATCCTCTACTCAGCGTAGCCAGACTGGGGAAATCGAGGGGACTACAGTTACCCTCTCTCTCTCTCATTACCGGAGTAGTCACGTGACGTTGCGACACGTGCGCGGCTGTGACGACATGCGTCACGTGACCGGTCCGCGGTGGGAGTGGGGGAGAGTGGGAGAAAATTTTTTATCTAGCCTATACTGCATTTCACCATGAAACTTTTTGAATCTTTTCATCTCTAGGGTAAACAGTGAGTAATACAGTGAATCCTCGACATATGTCAACAACACGAGACACGAGCTTCGTAGCCCCTCATGGGTAACAGCCCGCGGTAGTGGGGATAACTCCACGACGTTTATCATCCAGGCCTTCGCGACATATACAGAGAAATCACTGTATCTTTAAATACTTTCAATACTGTTTGAAGCTTTACCTGCTCATTTGTATCATGAGTACATAAAATCCGCAGTAATAAATTATTATTAGAATTAGGTAAAATTCTAATATTATTAGAAGTCTACAAATTAACGCTGTACCGAGCCCGTCAAAATGACGGATTAAGGACGAAAACAATACGTCCTCGGTCCTACACAAATTCTGGGCTCTGTGGTATTAAATAACGAGCGACAAAAATATTTGGGAAAGGTGAAGTTATTTGAGGCCACGTAGACGTGCGGCACAGGGGTATAGCAGCCGGGATTCGCTAACTGTCACCGAAAAGAGTATCATTGACCGCGCGTCGCTTGAACCTTAATTACGTTTCCCGTTTGCCGAGGAGGGGCGTTTCAGCGGAGGTGCTTGAAAAATAGAAAAAGAAATATCCCCGGCATTAAAGTATCGCGTATCAGACGGGACACGTTAATCCGCGGGATTCGCGTGAGATGAACCCGACGACAGCACTCTGCTCGCGGTGCGCCGTTCCGCAGCCGGCGCGGCGAAGCGTTTCGCGGCATACCCGGCACGCCTCCCTCTGTTCGCGGGTTTTCCAGGTAAACGCGAGCATGCATTCCGACGCGCGGCGTCGTCATTTTCACGTTTAATATGCGATGACGCGCGCCCGCCGGCAACCAGCCAGCCAGCCAGCCTCTAACTCGCGCCAAGTAGACGCAGTTCATAACGTGTCAGACCGAGTCGAGCCAACGGAACGTTATTATCCGGAGCCATTCGTTTCCCATCGACGACGTGCCTGCCGAATTATATCCGCGCAACGCGCATATTTCTTCGACTAAAACAATATCGTCATGCTGTTCGACCGTTCTCATAACCACGGGATTGAGTTATTCGACGCATTCGACGCTATTAAGTTCGCGGGAAACAAATGCAACGCCGCGGAACGCGTCGTTCCTCCGCCGTTAAATTCGGAATCTAGAATTTACGAAGTCACTGAATGCGCGCACTCTGCGGAACATAGCGCCGCATGTATGTATTTCAGCACAAAGTTTTGTCTCCCCTCTTCATTTGGTGAAGACGGAAACTTCAACGCAATGTTGATTTCAGTTTATTTCGTCCAATGTATGGTCTGAATCACTCCCCTTCGCCTAGATATGCAGTCCGACTTTAAAACCCGGTGTACATGTTCGTTTCTAGCTTTTTATTATGCGAACGGAGAGACCGGTCGGTCAGAGAAACGTGGCGCGAATAGATACGTTCGTTTAAAGCATTCTACTTCCTGCGGTAATAAGTTCGTTAGGCGACAACAGAAATTTTAAATTTATGTTATGGGATAAGCGTGCCAATTACTGCGCCTATATTAATTGTACTTGTTTTTAAAGCATATTGATGAATAAAGACACTAGATTTCCGGAACGAGTCGATTTGACTCGTTTACGATTTTATTATACATAGAAAAACTTAAATAATTTTTTTTTAAACATATGTTGGTTTTTAATAGAATTATGAAGGTAGGTATCTGATCACCCTCGTTATTATACAATTCCACCCTGTCAGGGGGAATCACCAACTAACCAGATAACTTCTTTTTCATCCGGCAATCTAGTGTTAATAAACGGGTATATAACATTGACTGATTTTAATGAAAAAATTTTAATAACTCTTTCTTAATATTCATTATGCTTCAAAAGTATGTACTGTCTCTACTCAATAAATTGTAAAAAAAAAGTCTAGCCTATAATTGTCCCTGGCTAGACCCATGTTTTGGACAATTATCGAGTAGAAAAGGAATGATTAATATAGGCCGGTCTGGGCAACCTGCGGCTCGTGAGCCACAGGCGACTCCTGCCCCTACTCCTGGGTCCCCCCGCCAAATTCTTGTGGAGTGTAGATGGACACGCATATACAGGGTGTCCCAGAAAAATGTATACACTATCTACACTATTTCATAACATTGTGATTTTTCTTTCTTTTCGGGGTGTAATTAATTGGAAATAATGAATGGACCAAGACTCAAACTGCGTATACAAATTTCACACAAAAACATACCAATACTTTTCTTTGAATAAAGTTTCCCTCTAGCCGAAGGAGGGTTTCCAATTCATTACACCCTGAAAAGAAAGAAAAATCAGAAAGTAATGACCCGTTAAACAGTGTATATATTTTTTCGGGACACCCTATATATTCGTGTAAATCTACATTATTTATAATTCAATTTACAAACGGTGTAAAGCTTTTGTGGCATCATAGCAAGCACGAAAGTCGGAGTAACTGTTTGGTTGCGTTGAATGTTTTCTAATTAAGAACCGTTCGGTTCGTACAAACGGATTTTAAAATGCGCGTTGATTGGAACGTATTCAACGAAGGGTTCGGTAATAATTATTTTCATAGTTGAACCGGCTTTGACGAGAGCAAGAGAACATTTCGATGCGGGATTGAACGATTTTCCACAGAATATACAGCGCAACGGAAAGACGGAAACAGTTTTTGTAAGAATCCGTCGTGCAGCGACGATGCGAATACAGTTCGCT
This sequence comes from Halictus rubicundus, assembly GCF_050948215.1. Taxonomy (NCBI): domain Eukaryota; kingdom Metazoa; phylum Arthropoda; class Insecta; order Hymenoptera; family Halictidae; genus Halictus; species Halictus rubicundus. Next base: position 5,321,332 of record NC_135159.1, on the reverse strand, counting down.
GTTTTTGCTGATAAAAGACGCCTTTGTGTCAAGTATTTCGAGTTTAAGTGAGCGTAACTCGGGGACGAACGCCGCGCCGCCGGTAGAATGTGCATTCGAAGTAGAATGCAGTTATACGTTGAAATCGGCTTAGTTAGCAAATTACAGTGAACACAGGCAACTGTAATTATGAATGAGCCGTTGAATCAAAGTGACGGTTCTAAATGGTCCCCTGGTTCTTCTCAATTGGAAGAGCGGAAGTGCATTTAACGCGTTGCCGCTCGAACGGCGAAGCCGGGTTGGCGACATTTTAATACCTCCTTTCTATTTCACGACGGCAGGACAAGAATTACTTCTCTTTCAGGATACTTCAAGTAAATCAGTGCCGATTCTTCGAGTGCTCCAAGAACGAAGCAGCGAAAGCACCAACTGATGGAATAATTATTCGATATACGTGTACAGTGACTTCTCGATAATTGTCAACAACACGGGTCTTGTCAGCGTCAAGTATCGTGCAGGAGACATACCCGAGCCGTGTTATGTTTACACTCCTCGGTGTCCGAGGCCTCTCCTCGGACAAATGGTAAAACCATTTTCCGCCTAATTTTGTCGTTAACGTAGTCACTCTACCTTACCGTGAATTATGGAACAAGCATCTTGGAATTCATACAAACCCATTTCCAAATGCATTAACCTTCAGACTCCTGCGAGTCTAGGCCTATGCCAATATTTTTCACTAATACAGTTTTACTCCGATATAAGACGATGGGTCGGGACCAGCTTTCGTCGTATTTCGGATGAAGGATCGATGCGGCTTGATTTTGTTCTTGAGCCGGCCGAGTGAGCAGGGAGAATGTGCGGGAGGTCGAATGTAGCGGCAAACTATTATACAGGGTGTCCTAAAACACCTGGTTTAACACTTTATCTACCGGAAAAGTTTATTAATAATTTTACTGTACCAAATAAAGCTTAAACATCTTGTTTTACACAATAATCCCAAACGAAATGATCAGATTACGTGATTGGGGGTGAGTTGTTGGTTTATGATTGAAGTATCCGTTGCTGTTAAAGGATCTATTGAAAGACCCTCAGCCATAGACCATACATGATGTGCTAAAAGCTGAAGGTCCAATACGAAAACTGATCTACTCTACTAAACAAAGCCGTATCGGGTGTACATGTGTAAGAGCTCCTGTCGTACTTTAATGTACAGAATTCACCCTCTAGAAATGATGCTTGTATATTCTACAGGCTGTCCCAGATTATGTTGCAATTCTAAAATGTACCACGTTTCAAATAACCGGTTTTCTATTTCACAATTAATAAAGTATAATATAAGAACATTTTCATACGGAATTACTGAATTGACTTCTTCATTTAAGCACATATCATAACGAAAAGCGTACAAAGTTTAAGTAAATTCAATCTTCTCCCGTCTACAAGACATTTCACTTTTATATGTTTTGTGCTTGGTAGGTTTAGTGTTAAATAATTTTTTCCTTTGCAAAAATGTTCTTCGCGGCTTTGTTAAGGACTTAGTAGCGAAAAACACGGACAGGTCCTGCTGAGATCCGTATTTTTCGTTGATAACTCCTTAACGAAGCGGCGGGGAATATTTTCGTAAAGTTACTTAAAACGATCTCAGGAATCATCCTCTTCAATGAATCACAATGGTTTTGGGACACCCTGTATAAAGTGATCGACCAAGCGCAACGATACAATCCTTCAGCGATATTTTTCGTTGGAAAAGGATAGAATATGACATACCCTCTCGTTCTGGTTGTTCGTTCAAAAGAAGAAGAATCTCATTTTTAAATAAACAGCTTTGTCTCATACCTCGGAATAAAATCGTACATATTGAAGGTCGCACGAGCTTATCCCCACCGCTACCGCGACTATGACTCCAAGCATAGCAGGGTTAAAGAACGTTTGGTTTCGTGTTCGTGCGGATAGCATGAATCTACCTTACTCGACACAATGTTCAAAAAAAAAAAAAAGACACCACAAGCTGGACATGATTCGGGAGCCAACGTTACCGAACAGCTTGGCCCCGTTCAGATCCCTACGACTCGCTTCGGTGGTCGCTCTCTCTCTTCCGGTTCTAGATCCACTCGAGATCGGTCCTTGTCCATCAGTCGGGCGCCGATCGGACCCGGGGAAAGCCGATCCTGGGCGGAATGTTCCGTCGAAGCACCGAACACCGTCGCACATTCGTATCACTGGAGCATAGAACGTAGGCAGGAGAGTCTCTAGTTCAAAGTCTCGATATCTCGCAGGACACTCGATAGTCGTTGCACGCACACCGCCGAGAGAGAGAGAGAGAGAGAGAGAGAGAGAGAGAGAGAGAGAGAGAGGGACACGCGGACAGTGACAGAACAGAACAGGCAGGCTGCAGTTCGGTCAGGACTGCGCCGGATGATGATGCGGCCGACGCCAGGCGAGCGGCGTCGTTAACGAGAGGCAGGGCCATTGTTTGCGGCCTAGTTCTGCCCATCCGGCGACGGCTTTCCATGCCGGCAGGCCCTCTATGCCCGCGGCTGTCGATATTACCGCGACGGCACGTGGACGCAATTTAAGTATTACCTCATTACGTCACGTCCCTCCGTTCGAGAAACTTGGAAACGGGGTCCGTGTTCCAGCGACCGGCTAATGGACAGCGACGGGACACGCGGCGACGGGACGTATTTGTTATGCCGAAGGACGCGTCACCACCCGCGCCGCAACCGGGGATGACGTTAAAATGCACGAGGGCGAGGGCGGATCGGAACTCTCCGTAGCTCCACCACCTATACCGCCACGTGATACGTTGCATCTATTTTCTTTCTTTTTTTTTGTTTTCTTGCGGTGTGTTTTTCTCTTTCCAGATTTAATGCGTCCGCAGACGATGGCGTGGTTGCAAGCGAATCCCTGGGAGAGGGATGTGCTTGATGGAGGAAACGCAAATTTCCTTGCCAAGGTAGTTGGAAATCTTATACATATTCAGTCGATTAGGAAGAATTATGCGACTCGAGGGCAAGTCCACGGAAACGTGGATTTATTTCGAACATCTACGATAAAAGGATAATGCACCTACTGCGCGCGAGTTGCCCGTCCTCGCGAACGCAGCTGAATAATGCCTGTTTCTCATGTCGCAGAGCTATTCTTTACATAGTCTACTCTTGTGGTCAAGAAGAACACTTCTGTTCTATTCTTTATTTTCAGTAGGTTCAAGAGAAGTTGGATAGCTTTACCTTACTCCTACATGCTCGTGGCTGACAAGCTAGAAGGTTAAAGGTTCATTCAAATCCGTTGCATTTACCTTTTGAGTTTTCCACGCCACTATGGTCGCTTCCGCGGAAAGCATCAGTTTGAACGGTACAAACCACTATAGTGGCTTCCGTGGAAAGCATCAGTTTGAACGGTATGAACCACTATAGTGGCTTCCGTGGAAAGCATCAGTTTGAACGGTACGCCACTATAGTGGCTCCGTGGAAAGCATCAGTTTGAACGGTATGAACCACTATAGTGGCTTCCGTGGAAAGCATCAGTTTGAACGGTATGCCACTATAGTGGCTTCCGTGGAAAGCATCAGTTTGAACGGTACAAACGACTATAGTGGCTCCCGTGGAAAGCATCAGTTTGAACGGTACGAATCACTATAGTGGCTTCCGTGGAAAGCATCAGTTTGAACGGTACGAATCACTATAGTGGCTTCCGTGGAAAGCATCAGTTTGAACGGTACGAATCACTATAGTGGCTTCCGTGGAAAGTATCAGTATGAACAGTACGCCTCTACAGTGGTTTCCGTGGAAAGCATCACAGTTTGAACGGTATGAACGACTATAGTGGCTTCCGTGGAAAGCACAGTATGAACGGTACCAACCACTATAGTGGCTTCCGTGGAAAGCATCAGTTTGAACGGTACGCCACTATAGTGGCTCCGTGGAAAGCATCAGTTTGAACGGTATGAACCACTATAGTGGCTTCCGTGGAAAGCATCAGTTTGAACGGTATGCCACTATAGTGGCTTCCGTGGAAAGCATCAGTTTGAACGGTACAAACGACTATAGTGGCTCCCGTGGAAAGCATCAGTTTGAACGGTACGAATCACTATAGTGGCTTCCGTGGAAAGCATCAGTTTGAACGGTACGAATCACTATAGTGGCTTCCGTGGAAAGCATCAGTTTGAACGGTACGAATCACTATAGTGGCTTCCGTGGAAAGTATCAGTATGAACAGTACGCCTCTACAGTGGTTTCCGTGGAAAGCATCACAGTTTGAACGGTATGAACGACTATAGTGGCTTCCGTGGAAAGCACAGTATGAACGGTACCAACCACTATAGTGGCTTCCGTGGAAAGCATCAGTTTGAACGGTACGCCACTATAGTGGCTCCGTGGAAAGCATCAGTTTGAACGGTATGAACCACTATAGTGGCTTCCGTGGAAAGCATCAGTTTGAACGGTATGCCACTATAGTGGCTTCCGTGGAAAGCATCAGTTTGAACGGTACAAACGACTATAGTGGCTCCCGTGGAAAGCATCAGTTTGAACGGTACGAATCACTATAGTGGCTTTTGAGCCATCCGCGACCAGGCGCGCCGTACCTGGGAGACAGAGTTGCGGACGATCGCGCCGTACTGGGAGAGAGAGTCGCGGACGAGCGTGCCGTACGAGGTTAATAGCAAACGTATCGACAAATGGCAAGTTAATTTCAAAATCTACGAAAGACATGAATGTTTAGAGAATAGGCAGCAAGAAATTTTCTGCGAGACAGAAACAGTGCAGACAATAACCTTTCCCACCCCATCGCCTAAGAACGAACAAGCCTCGCACTCAACATTGTTCCCCTTCACCTTTTCACCTGACAAACAATCGATGCGTAAGAAAATGTTCCCCTTGCTCGTGCCAGCGCCGACGAATAGGTCTCGGCGAGACCTCTGAACGACCCCGTGACTCGAAGCACCCCATGAATGGCGACCTCTCCCTTCGAAAGTTATACATCAAAAACTCCATCGCAGACGGACAAGTTTTTAACGCATGGAACAGGAAAGTTCCGAAGGCTGTTGCGTCAAGGGCCATTTCCTTGTAGACTCGAGGACTAGCCGCCCTGCATCCACTACACACCCTCTGGTCTGCGCACTCGAACTACGCTCTCGGAGGAGATGCGACCCGGCGTTACCGCGTAAACACATTTGTTACAGGTCCCCGTCGACGCCGGTCATAATATTCTTGCGTTGTCGGGTCCAGGATTAACTTCGAAGTCGGCAATCCTCGAACCGGTCGCGACTCTTTTATTATATCTTTTAAACCAATCAATTTTCAACCTAACACCAGTATTACTTTCTTAAGAAGAATACAGAGGTGCATGGATGGATGAACACAAAATTAAAATTCGGAGAATTAGCTTAATCTTAATTTGGGTTAATCTTTACCTGAGGAAACCAGATATTTTAAACTCTTTTTTATGTAATCCTGTAGATTTTGGCGATAGAATGCCGAAAATCCAAATTTTAATGTTAGGAATTCACTGATTCTAGAGTTATGAGTGCTTAAATTGTACGATTTTAAGCGTTTTTGACAGGCAGTACTGTATCAAAATTACTGAGGTACTTTTTGGTACTTTCTTTAAGACTCGAATCACAGTTGGTAAACATTTAACATACAAAAACGGGATAAATCGTTAATAATACGAAAAAATTATTCTGCAGCTTTAAAGTCCTTATAATATTAAACACCTTTGAGAAATGACGCGTGTTTAAATGAACGGCACTGAGAATTGTCACGCACCGTTTTTGACAAATTGGAAAATTCAGTAAAAATTTCAAGCGGTACTAAAAACTATACCGCAACCTACGAATTTTAGACTTGATTTTCTTTTTGACCTTTGTCCATTGGTCGTCACACTGTGCGACGACGGCGCGACGCGTCTCGAGAAGAATCGTCTCGAGGCCCTCTCTCCTCTCCCTGGGGAAGCTACAAAACACTCTTCGGCCAGCCGGCTCGTCCTCTTTGCATTTCCATCGAGCTGCGAACCAACCCCTTCTCCCTCTCCCCTGCCAAGCCTTTCTCTAGCCAGCCGGACCCCTGTGCTACACCGGGATTTAACAAGTCGTCACGTCACTCGTGTATCACCGTTTGTGTCCCGAATTTATGTGTATATGGTGGTGAGCAAGTTTTCGCCGCAACGCCAACCCACGGGAACGCGATTTTTCGTAACCACCATCGTAAGAGCGGGCAAATGGAGCGCGATCATGCTCGCTGCGCTGGCTGCATCCGTGAAATCGGACCGTGGCATCGCTTCCGGCGCGGCGCCGCGCTATTGGCCCATTTCACCCCGACAATTTTTTTACTATGATCGATTGCCTCCCGAAAAACTGTTTTCAACTACCTTCTGAAAACCAGAAACGTTCCTTTCTGCCCAATAAACGTGGGCAGTCGATCACAGACGCATTCTAAACGTGAAGCACTTGAAATCATTTTCTTAGCATTTTAATTAAAATTAGCATTTTGCTTAGCATTTCGATTAAAGGAAAATAAACCGAAAAGTTGAAATTATGTCACTATGGATATATTAAAAAGGATAAAATGTCCTAAAGAATTATCTAAAATTTGTATACGATATTGCTTAAATTCCACGCTACTGATATTGATAATCGCGAAGATGGAACTTAATTTTATTCTGGTTTCTATTTTGTTTACAAGAATTTCGATTTATAGAAAGATAAAATCCGTGAAATGGTTTGGCAAAAGAACGTGACAGAAATAAATTTTCTAATAAATATTTATTCTGGAACGGTGATCGCGATAATAGTGGAGAGTCTAAATTTAGTAGTTGCTGAATAATAAAATACGATTGAGCGTCATGGGACATTGAAGTCGGCAGGGAATATGTCCGGCGAGTTCTTTTGCAGAAAGAAAGCAATAATGGAGAAGAATGTGTTTGGTCATATTCATGGTTCATGCTTGAATGAAATCCTGCTACCGCAAGATTTCAAAATACTGGAAAATCTTATCCAAGGCTGCAGCGAACAATGAGCACGCGGAAAGAATGATTGCGCCTTATTTTGAACAGCTTTCACAAGCTTCCACTATTCTAGCTATTTCAATTTCAACTTGAATGAACTGAAGAAAAGAATTGAATGAACTAAAAAAGAATCATTGTTCTCTATTGTGTCAGTAAAATTTGTGGATTTGTTTTGGAAATATAAAGAGCAGATATTTCACGAAAGTAGGTTGATAAATCCCGGATATGGAAACACGAGCGAAACGTACGAGCCGTAATTAACCGAGAAATTACACAATACCACGCCCGATTAAAATTACTCGCGGATCGCATTTACATCTGGAGGGTATTTACGAATGACGGAAACGGGCGTACCGCGGATCGTTGTAGAAAGCAAACACCGGTTTACGCAGCTTGACATCGTTTATGACGAATTCGTCATGCCACAAAGCGTTTCCAATTGCTCGGTATCGCGCAATTTAAATATTTAATCGTTTGAACGATCGCGTTATTTTTCAGCCAATCTCGAATCACGTTCTATATACTGATAAATGCTAATTTATACGAAAGCGAATTAAGATTTATTACTGCGTTAACAGCACACCATTACACGGTAGCAATTACACGCCGTTGCACACGATCATTGTAGGAGTTCAAATTATTCGAACGACAGAAATTTTACAGATCTTTTTACGAACTTGGTATATTTAGGAATATTTCTTTGGATTCGTAATTGTTTGGTTGACTAGAAAAATATTTTATGTACAATTTTTGCTTCATGTTATTGGTAGCATAAATAATTCTTTTTTAGAGTAAGTAACGATTTGTTATTGTAAAAAGGCTTCACCGGTACGCCATGTGCCAAAATTCATTATTTCGGACTCCATATGTTACAATTAGTACGTGCCTCAAAATATCTTCACGAGAAATTTTTTAATTGATTTATTCAAGTGGATATACCCACCACAATTAAAATTAGTCGAAGTTCCAATAAACGCACTTTTGAAATTTTAATAATAACTTAGGGATTATTATCGATAACTCATTAGCATTTTAAAGGCTGAATTATCAGTTTTACATTTATTTAAGAATCGAACATATTGAACAGACAGAAATGAGAAAAAATTGTTTAGAACAAGAATCAGAACAAAAGGTGGGCACATTAATAGCTACACCTTAGGTACATTGATAATGGTAGTTAAGTAATATTATTTTAATATCAAAATGAAGGAAAAAAATTATCTTATTACTTAATGGATTAGTTAACCTAATGCTAAATGAAAATCCTTTTCAATTCAGTAGTATCAACAATTTGTATCCGGCGAATCATTGAACGAAAAACATTTTTCGAAAGTCACAAATTACTATTATATTCATAAAAAAAATTGTTAATTAAAACATAAATTTATCATTATTATCCACGTATATTCAAGAATTACGTTGGGACCCATAAACGACTGAAGCCATCGTGGAGCCGTAAATTTGAACAGACTCGCTGCTCCAGCTAATATTTCTCTGTCAAGATATTCCAGGCATTATCATTCGTCTCGGCGAAACCTGCATTTATTTTCATAAACAATATAAATCAAATATAACTACATAAAACGAGAACCGACGATTAATAGCGTAAGCAATGTACGGTACAACATCTGTTTTAGATATTGTCTTCTCATGACTGTACGTGCATTACTCATCCTGTAAGACGTGCTGTTTAAAAGACTGTAAGTTTCACTTGAAATATTATCTCGAATAACAAATAGATCGAACGAATATTGCGTAAATAAGCTGAAACAGGATATTCTGTACGTAATAATTAGACTGCGGATCTTTAACAGATAAAAAATGTTTGCATTTATTGCAAGACACAGAAGCGAAAAATTTCGAAATTTTTTTCTGCTTTTAATTAGTTTATTAAGCTGAAACCAACACGCCGATGTCCTTAAGTCATTTTAATATGTCCACTGCTTTAAATTGTGCTTACCCATTTTTGTCATAAATGCATAAAATCCGTAGTATAGTAATAATAAACCGTGAAAGTAGAAATAATTTGCATGGACAATACAAGAAGAAGAAGAAGAGAAATGACAATATGATTAAGACGAACGGACGAACTAATTAGCTTTATGAATAGACTCCGGATTTTATGCATTTATGAAAAAAATTAGTAGACGCAATTTAAAACAGTGATAAGTTTAGCAAACTTTAAGACTATTAATATATTATTTTCGTTACATTAAAATTATCAGTGAAAAATATAAATTTACATTTAACTCCCGTTTAACATAAACTTTTTGTTTCGCATAAAGATGCGGAATCTATTTATGAAGATGGAAATAAATGTAAACTAATTCCAAAGAATACTGTAAATAGATTTATCGGAAAATTGATTATCACAATGTATTCAATTATTCAATTAGATATTTTAAATCAGTGGTTCTTAATCTTTTCAGAGATCGGCACCCCCTTGAATCTAAAAATAAGTTCTCGCACCCCCTTGAAAAATGTGTTTCTATTTCCTTATTTAGACAATTGCATCTACTGCAGGATAATTTACTTGTTGAAAAATAAATTTTCCATCGAAAATTTTTCAACCTCCCTCGCACCCCCAGATTTGCACGCCCCCATTGTTATATCGTATACCAACATGGAACAGGTTTTTATCTAGCATAAAATATTAAAGATAACGCTCAAGTAGCTGTTGCTGATAATTTAAGTAATATTCCATAAAATTAAAATGACATCTCAGGAAACAAAATTTAACTAGAGGTAATAAAATGAGCGACAAAAATGATAAAGAAATTATCGAAAGAATTGAAGGAATCTGTAACGAAGGGAGGACCAGAAACTGTTATCAAATTCTAATATTTCTTGCATACAAACAAAAAAAATAAAATAAAATAAAATCGTCCTAAATAAAATCCTAACGTATGACAATACTACCAAATAAGTGAACAAAACAACACCACTTTCTATCGCGCGCTGCGCAACACTTTCGACACCGATTTCGAATCGGTCAAAGGCAATGCGTAAATCAATCGATCCAAGGCACCGGTAATAAATTCGATCGGTGACGGAGCGAGAGAGAGAGAGAGAGAGAGAGAGAAAAAACATTAAAAATTCGACCCAGATATGTTTCGTCTGTATTTGTTATTCTTTTTGTCGATCACCGCGACAGAACGTTTCTCGGTGGTGAAACCCGCTCCACGGTCGCTCGTATATTACGGATTTTCGCGCGCGGTGCGTTTGCACACAGATACGCGGCCGACACGATCGTTAAACGAAAGTGATTATCGATCTGGCCCCCGGTGTGGTATCGCGTCGAGGAACTCGGGTAACGAATTCCGGGATACAACACGCGACGTGTGTATTTTTTTCGGCCCGTTCTCTGTCTCACTGGTTTCGCTTTTCTCTCTCCCCAACACCCGCCGTTCTCATCCTCATCCCCTCGATCCCAACTGCTGTCCCCTCCCCTCCAACCACTCCCCCTCCCTTTTTGCGATCCAACGGACCGCGTCTAAATCAATTTTTATGCAAATAAGGGCGCATTCGCGCGGGCTTCCCGGAACCCCAGGATTTTTCGTTCATTGATTTACACCCGTTTACACACGTTTAAAGCCGTGCCCGTTGAATCCGTTGATTTTTCACCGCGGGATTTTCCGCGCGGGAATCCCGCCGCCATTCGCTCGCTCGTTACCCGTATACGTATCGCTCAACCCGCGGAAAGGTATTGATTTAATTTCGACAAATACCCTGTCGACGCCTTTCACCGGTCGAACGATTGATTTATCCGCTTTCTTTTCCCACACTGATCGAAATTTCTGTAAAACCATCACCATATTTTCGCGGATATTTCGAAAATACTACTAGCGTTGTTACCAAGTCATCTGTCGATTTTCTTGCCATTCAGATCCATAGTGTGCTGTCTACTCAGCTATATTTTAATTTTCTCCTGCACGGAACAGAACACAACTGCGAAATTTCTGTAAAACCACCCCCATTGTCGCGGATATTTTGAAAATACTAATTGTGTTGCCAGGTCGTATTTAAACTTTGCTGCTATTCGGATCCATAAAGCTTTCTATCTACTCAGCTGTGTTTTAATTTTCTCCAGCACGAAACAGAATACAACTGCGAAATTTCTGTGAAACCACCCCCATTGTCGCGGATATTTTGAAAATACTACTAATTTTGTTGCTCCGTTGTATTTCAATTTTGTTGCTATTCAGATCCGTAAAGCTTTCTATCCACTCAGCTGTGTTTTAATTTTCTCCAGCACGAAGCAGAATACAACTGCGAAATTTCTGTGAAACCACCCCCATTGTCGCGGATATTTTGAAAATACTACTAATTTTGTTGCTCCGTTGTATTTCAATTTTGTTGCTATTCAGATCCGTAAAGCTTTCTATCCACTCAGCTGTGTTTTAATTTTCTCCAGCACGAAGCAGAATACAACTGCGAAATTTCTGTGAAACCACCCCCATTTTCGCGGATATTTTGAAAATACTACCAATTTCATTGTCACGTCGTATTTAAATTTTGTTACGTTTACATTTTGCGTATTTTTTTAATTTCCGCCATTTAATTGAATGGCGAATTATTTTTTTTAAATTAAATCGCCATTTAATTCTTGAAATTAGTAAGACCAAGCTGCCAGTTTTAACCCACGGGCAAAACGTGTTTGTCATAACGCCTTGTTGCCATTTCATTTACGAAATTGTGTTTTTCTTACAGGAACTACTGTGTCGTACATATTTACACGTATTATACAAGCATAAACATTTGCAGTTAACCGACGATAGCGTTAGCCGCTGTCCGATGCTTCGACGTTCCCACGACAATTTCCGTAAAAAGCCTTGCTAAACAGAACGCGAACAACGAAAACCCGAGAAGCATCCGCACAATTTGCCCGTCGCCAAACACACGCATCAACCACGAAACCGTGCAGCGCATTTCGCCGATATTCCACCTAAGCAAACTTGTTAGTAACCGTAAACAAACATTCAATTATTTCGAATCCCCACAGGTCTATTACATCGGAACGATCTCCGTTCCCGGTTCGCACCGAATAACCGATCGCTCGAACCATCATCGTTCAATCCCTATCGAAACGGGATCCTCCCAGGGATTCAGAAAGCCGTCTAGACGCCAAATAACAAGCGTCGAAAAGAACATGAAATCCAACTAATCCGGCGCAATACAGTGTTTTCTCGATATATGTCAACAACACGGATCTTGACATATATCGTCCAGGAGATACTATTATTCTTTGATCCACGCTGAACGTCGTACCCGACCCGTTATATCCTCGCGGTAGGGATAGTTCTGCGACTTTTATCAGCCAGGTGTTTGCGACATATATCGAGAAAACTCGGTAATCGTATAGTAACTCGGTAAGCGACAGATATAAGACGCGGTAAATTCCGCCATAAATAGTTGATCAGAATTCGACGCAGAACCATAGTGAACTAGAACAGGTTCAGAAAATTGAAACTTTTTTTACATAAATTAAAGGTGTAACATTTCAATTTCTGTAGATTTGTGAAGGCTAAAATACCTTTCCTAAATATTGGAGTAACTCCGTGAAATTGATGGAGTAATATTAACGTAGTCACCTGTGCGTAACAATAGAAAGAAGAAAAAACATGGCCGCCGTGTGCACTATTTGCACTGAAGTATAAATACGTTTCTACTTTTTCAGCATGTGTGCTTTTTCAGTTTACATATTTCGTACGAATTAATCAATTAGAATGAAGAATTGCCTTCATGCTCTTCAAAGTGAAAATATGAATTAGAATGATGAAGCCATATTTTGAAAGATAGAACGATAAACGGTAAGTGACAACATAGGCATTCAAGCACTGAGAATAAATAGAAAGAAAATTCCTTATTTTTGCTTTTCGCCAGTGAAACTTCAACCATCGCATTTGTCCCGTTTTCCTGATTAAAATGACACCAAACACGATACAATTACGTCACCTGTGTAAGAAGCGATTAAAGTTTCGGACGTGACATTTACGGTAGAGGTACACGAATTCTCAACTTCGCTTGTTACACAAGTAATTATAATCATAATTATACCGTGTTTGGTGTCATTTTAATTAGAAAAACGGGACGAGTACGATGGTAAAAGTTTCATTAAAAAGAAAAAATTATAAAAATTGCAATCTTTTGCTCCGTTTGCATAAATGCAAGTCTCGCCGATGAATGAAAGTCTCACCCATCATTGCCTCGGTCGTCGAGCATTCACCGCTCGATTGGGTCCAAGGGTGATCCCCACTGTGGTAGGGATAAAATTTTGACAGTTACGGTAGAGAACTTTTTGACATTGTCTATTGAGGGCTGAATAGGAGTTTCTTGAAAGGAATGCGAGGGGGCACGCTCCGAGTCACACGTACTTTCGGATCTAGCGAAATATCGGCTAAACGGTCACACATACTACGTAGCATGTGCTATCATAGTCTAAACATTGGGACTACGGAAGCATCAATTGACAGGCGTGCCGAGCTAGGGATTTTCCTTGCCCCTGTGCCATCTCAGGAGACATCGTTTTCAGCTACCAGTAATATCAGTCTCCCTCTCTTCAATTGGTCCTTGGGACGACAACGCGTCGCGAGAGAAAGTCTTGCCCTTTGTCCTCGTTTCTCGCGCATTCCTTCCATCGCCTGTCCCGGGTCTGGGACGTCGGTGTCAGCGCAATTCTACGTGTCTCGCGTTCTTCCAAATTTTTCTCGCGGATAGCTACCTGGACGTCTCTTCTGGGCACCTCTCTTTCCGCTTTCCCCGTCGACCGCTTATTGAAACGAGAATATATTGCCAGTTTCGCGGCCGAACAACCAGCGGCGGCTCCGCTGACCGGGCGCTCTATCGTAAAACGATTACTATACCTCAAGCCGGGGCCCCCGTGTACAATGGCTTTTGTTATAATGGAACGTTTGTTTCGCGCATTCGACCGGCGCGGCGGCGGCGGTGGAGGAGATAGTGGAGGGGAGGAACTTGGATTTTTCGCCAGCCATAATTCATCGCGGCCCACGCAGGATTCTTTTAAAGGAGAGATCTACGGTCAGCCTCTGCCACCGCTGCCTCTGATGCCTCTGCTGCTAGCCTCGGACCGCTCCATTGGCGTTACACAATTTGTTGCGGATCGCTTTTTCGTTCCACGCTGGACCCGCCGGCGGCAGCGGACGCGATTTATGGCTGCGTTTGACTGGCTTCCTAATGAATATCGGGATTTGATGCCAGTGCGCCACGCAGCGCCGCGCCGGGAGAACGGTCGCGTGGTTCTCGGTCGCGGGAGAATGGTTTCGACGCATTCAATTGATCGCCAGTTTTTTTTTTTTCGGGAGTTAAAAAATATTTGCACTGCGCCGACTGTTGCATACAGTAAACGCTCTACGATAAACTATTCTAGATGCTGCTCCGGGAAACGAATACTTACTGTTGCGACTGTATACAGTGAATTCTCGATATATGTCAATAACACGGGTCTTGGCAGCGTCATGTATCGTCTAGGAGACATACCCGAACCGTGTTATGTTTATGTTTTATCCGTCGGCGTCCGAGACCTCTCGAGCTTCGTGGCGCCTCACGGGGTATACCCCGCGGTACTGGGAATAATTCCGCGACGTTTATCATCCAGGCTTTGGCGACATATATAGAGAAATCACTGTACAGTGAATCACGGTAATATTCGGACATTTTTAAAATGACGATTACTTTTTAATATAGGGTCATACGAGTTGGACCTTTTTTTAGAAATTAGGAGAGAAGAAAATGTGGAGTGATTGCTCGAGAAGATAGGCCCCCTTCACGACATAATAGCGAAGACACACTCCGCGTGCTAAAATTCATGCTGGTTGAATGAATCTCGGTCTAAATAATCATTGAATTGTATGATATCCAGCAAAGGGAGCGTACGAATAATGTTAAAACTGTAGCTGTTCAAGAACAAAAAATTGCATCGAGCTTATAACAAAAACAGTTTCAGAATCAAACATTGTATTACTATGCATATTATGAAGATATATCTCTTATGATATAATCATATGATACGACTAGACTGCGGATTTTATGCATTTATGATAAAAATGGGAAGCGCAATTGAAAGCAGTGGTCATATTAAAAAGATTTAATGACATCAGTTTAATAAGATAATTAACAGAAGAAAACATTTTGTATTTGGCTCCTGTGTCTTACAATCATTGCAGACACTTTTTATTTTACATAAAGATCCGCAGTCTGCATATGACATATCGTTCATTCGTAAAGAAAGTGACATACGTGGAAAAAGGAAATTCTACAGGAGAGCCATTTGAAAATTACCTAAAATTTCCAATATTTTTTTTTTGTACTGCATATAACCAACTTAGAAATGTGAAATAATTTGTTATTTAAATACCGGGTTAATTGTCATGTACATTTTAATTGTCATACTCACAATTTATATATTCATTACTATCATTCATTAGGTTCAAAGGTTGAATTAGAGTTGTGAGGTTTCTGCTGTGAAAATTTAGAGTGACTTCGAAGCTAGTGAACCAATTGAAATAACTTGTGGTATTGTTGAGTTGTGTCACTTTTCTTGTGAATGAACTTGCCTGTTATGAATACGTCTGTTATTGAGAAGGACACAAATTCGCGGTTTTCGTTTAAATAATGAATTTTTGGAGTGAAGAGATTGGATTATTCTATTCGACGAACTTGCAAGCTCTCTGCAGGAAATGACGTTTCACGGTTACTTTAGGAACGTGTTACGGCAATTTCAGGTCTCGAGCAGATGAAAATACCGCACGGTTCTCGAAGCCTTTAACAACAGAGGATTGGATCTCCTCTTGGAAACTCTCCAAGACTCGCAACACATTATTTCCCTGCCTCGGAGCATGCGAGAAAGAGCGAGAGAGAGAGAGAGAGAGAGAGAGAGAGAGAGAGAGAGAGAGAGAGAGAGAGAGAGAGAGAGAGAGAGAGAGTTCTGCCTACAAGAACGTGTCACGTTCGTGGCCGTACAATCATTACAAAGGAGCCCAGGATCTAGCTTCCATTGAACCTAGTGATTTGTGTCTCGTGTGAAGTCTCATGATGAATGATCTTATCTCATCCTGTGGTGTCTGGATTTAGATCAACGTAGAATACCTGCAAATTAGCGTAATTTTACGTTATACGGTTTTGGTGTTAATTATACTTGAACGAATCTTAGTATGCACTGTTGTAAGTTACGAACGAACACATCGTTATGCACGTTAATTGTCGAACATTAAGGTCCTTTTCTATGTAAAGCATAAATATTTATCTAATGCAAATATACTTTCTCAGAAAAATGATGTTTTTACTAATGCTCTGACGGTATCAACAACACTAGTATTGGCACATTGTGTAAAATTATTCATTATCCATTTTCTATTTGACAATTTCCGAAACCTTTGGAAAAGACTTTTATATAAATTAAAAAACAATCATTTTGGGCTTCCGGTATTTCTGGTATTAAATAATACTCCAGACTGATAATATATATATGGATAATAAGATTGCTTTGGATCCAGTTTGATTAGTGAACAGTTATACACAATTTTGTACTTATTAAAATTTTGTGTAACGAGCTTAAAACATTAAATATTACTTTGCATGACAACCATAGGTGGAGATAGGCTCTGGTTAAGTACGGTTTAAACCCTTCAGTGTCTGTTACAATGCATATTATTACTGTTCTGGATAATTAATTATTGTACCGTGATTTTCATTACTGATGTCATATTAATACTGTTTTTACTACTGTAGTAATTGATTTACAATCGCAGCCATCAGAGTGGCGCGTTGTGTGCATATGTCTTGTATGCATCTATATGTAAATATACCACGAAATTTGTAACGTAAAATTCTATGTAATATTGTGTTGAAACAAATAATGTTGTTTAAAATACGTATGTCCCGTAATACTGTTTAATCAGAATCTTGTCATATTTATTCATGCTTCAACAGATTATACGCAAAGTTTTACGTATATTTTTTATTAAAATTGTGCACATACATAATTATAGAATCAAACACACTTAAAGTCTGTTAAACATCGGTCGACGGATCAATCTTACAACTGTATAATTAATAACATTTAGGATCCAATGCATTATTTATAATTCTTTTTGAAGATATGTACAGTGTTTACTCGATATATGTCCCAAATGCCTAGCCGATAAAAGTCTCATACCCTGTGATGGGTCAAAAAGCTCGAGAGACCCCAGTCGCCGATCGCGTGGATCAAAGAATAGTATCTCCTAGCCGATATATGTCAGTGGCTAGACCCGTGCTTTGGACATATATCGAGTAAGCAGGCACTTCATGTAGATACATTAGTTTCCCTTAAGTAGTAGTAGTTCACTTAATTTAATCGTCAGAAACTGATCAATTAAACGACGATTTCGGTGCTCAGGGTCAAGAAAGACCCAGCCTCCGCCGGAGGGTTAATATTCGCAAGCGAAAACTCTAAGCCCCGAAATTACACCCGGACGCGTTGGAATCTCGCCTGCGTGATGAAGGATCTAGGACTGTGCTCGGAAAGTAGCCAGAATCGTCGAACGGACGCGGTTCAAAAACCTCGAAATGAACGCGACAGTCGGAACAATCGAGGGAATTCCATCGCGAACCAATTTCGTCTCTTCCAGCCAGTTACATAACAAGCTGACGTCAAGCACCAGCAGCTAAGTATCGTCGGAGAGACATGCCCATCCCCCGGCAATCAAACTTTCATCGACTCAACCGTATATTCCAAAGAGAACGCTCGTTCCCAAGACATCGCGAACTGCTAATCCCTATTCCGGTGGAAACCGAACTGATTCGCGTCCCGAAACGAGACTGCTGCTAGCTTCCGTCATCGAGTTTCCAGCGTTCCAGCGGGAACAGGTCTTAGGTTCGCCGATCGGTCCGGGGCCACTGCCTTAGCCAGCCAGCCATCCAGGCCACCGTAACGCAATTACGGTCGTTTACGGTTTTGTCACGGCCATTCATCCAGGGATTGCAGAGCAATGAGTTGACGAGCACCGCGTATTCGTAGCCGGCAATGATTTCTCATGGGAGAAGAGCCCGGCCCGACGACGCGCGACGCTGCTGGTAGTGCCATGCCGGTGTCCCGTGTCTATCACGCAGCTCTCTTTCCTTCTCCGTCCATCCGGAAGGGCGCATAGTTTCCGCAGGGACCGCGCACACCGAGACGAATTCAGTCGAAACCACTACGTTGTTGCGCCTCTACCCGGTGTCGCCAGATTAAGACTCGTCTCCCACTCTATCTCGCCCCTTCCACGACGCCACTCCCCCCTCCCCGACGGCGAGTCACGTGACGCATTTCCACTCCGTCCTGCGTGTGTCACACTGTCACGTGACTAATCTGGTAATGTCAGGGAGAGGGTAGTTGTATTCCCCTCAATATCCCCGGTCTGGTGACACCACCTCTGCGCGCGTGTGTGTGTGCGTGTGCGTGTGCTCGCGCGTGCTGTGGGGGATTACGACGCGGAGCTTTGCTTGTCGAATTAATACCGAAGGCGAAACAGCGACGGAAAAATGCGGGCCTCGATTATAATGATCCGGTGCGCGCGCGCGCCCTTGGTCTGCTCGGGCGAGCGAAAACCCTTTTAACTCGTGATTGGGAAAAATCCTGCCAGGGCTCGTGAACCTCACCGTCGCGTCGCGTCGCGTCGCGCGTCGTTTGCTCGCGGTCGCCTATCTCGCGATTAATATCCGTGCGAACGCAGAAACCCGTAAAATGGAAGGAAGAAGGGCACCCCGCGACGTTTCTTTTTCCCTTTTCACCGAAGAAACCGGGTATCTCGAGTATCTGCGGGCGTCGCAGTACGCGCGGAGATGCTGTGCACAAGTGTCCGCGGCTGTGTATGCGAACGGCGTATTAGATTTCTCTCTGTTTTATACGAGCGTCTTGGATACGCGACTGAGAAACAACGTTTTCTGACGATTCTTTTATGCGGGATCGATGATGCGAGCCCAACTTCTGACGAGTGCGACGAAATTTTGCAGATTTGCTCGTTTGCTATGTCAAATTATCGCCCGCGGTCGATCTATTATTAATATTGATAATGTACCGAGTTCTAGCTCATAATCTATAACTAGTTCCACGTCATAAATAATAACGACTAATTGTGATAAGCTTCGCAAATTATTACCGAATGTGTACACCACAGACAACGATTGATTTATTATTATGATACCTTATTGTTTGCGCCATTGAAAATGTTTACGGCCTATCCTAATTATTCGCCTGTTCATTGCTGCTTAAGCACATTGTTTGACTAAAAATAATAAATTGCAGACAATCGGTCAAACAGAGCAGAGCGTGTTGAAATACGCTGAGTTTTGTGTGAGGCCATTCACAGTGATTGAAGGGAAGCCATAAGATTTGTTCTCATCACTTTTCTTTAACGTAATTTATCTTTTTCATTTATTTCAGCTTCGTACAGCTTCCGTTTTTATGCTGAACTTTTCTGGAAAAGTGACTACACCAATTAAAGCAAATTTAAACATTTCTTTTTACAGATGCATACAGTTTTTATTAATGAAATACTTTAAAATTGATTTCTCCATTCCTCCATTAAGTGCCATGCTAATGCTCGTAAAAGTCACCCAAATTCAAAACAACTTCAATAATGTAAGGATAGAAACGACAAAGTTTATCATAACAATAATTAATTGTAACATTCTCACATCTTAATCAATGTTGATTGATGTTTCCTAAACATCTCCGTTAATTGTGATAATACAAAAAATAGGTTCCATATTATTTTCGAATTTTTCAAATTTAACACTAAACCAACCAAGCTTTGACAATATCTGATGAATATTGCCTTATAAAAATGGCAACCCTAAATTTATAAAGACTGTTCGTAATTTTCAGTATAATAAACGCTTGGACAAGAAAATTTACTCCACTATTTTCCATAAACGAATTTTTACAGTTTCAATAATCGTAAAATATAAAACCGGTCATTTTGACCGTGGTAGGTTTAGTGTTAACAATAATGGTCAAATTTTTAGATAATATTCACTTAGTCGCTGATGAAGTCGGCAACATGGATGAAAATAAATTTTAAATGTAATTTCAATGTAGGGAGTTGAAGGTCACCTCAAGGTCATATCGTTATAATCCCCGAATGCGTTCTTATGCCCGCTGCAATACGTAAGGTGAAAAACTTATATGCAAACAAACACCGTTGAGTTTGGAAAAATACTCTTTGCAGAGTATTCATTTTGTGATGCTATATTAATCGCATAAACAATATTTTTAATATCACCACGGTCGAAGGAGATACGTAGGTGGAGCATTCTGTATAATAAATATACGAAAGTCATCGTCGAATTATATTGGTAAAAACTATTGTTTAGTTCTTTTTTTTTCCACTGTGCAGATGAACCAACCGAAGTTATGGTGGGGCGACAATGCAGTTGACAAGCGACGATCGAAATCCGCTCAAGATAGATTAAAAAGAGATTCCAGATAAAGGGAACAGGTTTCGTGGTAAAGTGATTCCCATTCTGGCAATAAGAGGTCTCGATAACGATGTAATTTCGCGGGCATCGTCCGGGCACCATGCTACGGATGGAATCGCACCGCCATTGTACTCTACGAGTTAAGCTTTAAATCGCGTGCTTCAATATTGTGGATTTCTTAACGATTATGGAAAATTTCAGAGCGTCGGAAAGGCATTATTCCCTTTTATTATAGCCATTCTTAAGTTTTGCGACATTTTATATCCTTTTCATTAATTCCCACAGAATTATGAAAACACCTCATCCTACTGCGGAATTAACAAAGTCTTGATAACTCATTGTATCAAAAGTTATTTTCTAAACAAATGTATTCTTCCGTATTAATGATTTCTTTTTTTCGAGTAACAACAATGCAGATTTTTCAGAAGTTCCTTCGTTTTGTGTAGTCGAGAACTACTTTAGTTTTCAAGAACGTCTAATTAAAAATAGTACGCGTATTCTTCTTTTTAAATAGCTTCACTTTTTATTCCGGGGAACAGGAAGAATGTAAATCAACAAACGAGGAAAAAGTAGAAACCAACTGCCTTGAAACAACTACAAATTGTGTTCACTGCTCACTGTAATCGCATTAGCTGTAGCAAGAAGAAACGAATAACCCAAAGCGTCATGTAAATTCTACAATAACAAACCTAATGTTCCTCGCTGGACAAGGTTCTATCTGAATAATTTCTTTGAAACTCTGATGAATCAAGTTAGTGTTCAACCATGTAGGACCATTTGACTAAAATGTTATAGCTTGAAATTGTAAAATCATTTAGGGGTAAATAAAAACCAGTGTTGGACACATTTCACTTGAAACAATAAATTATTTTAAATACTTCATCGCGTACATTTTACAAATAACATAAAAAATTTATTTTCATTTCACGTTCGAATCAATCAAATTATTTTCAAATAAACTAAAATGTAACTAAAATTTAAATATATATGTAACTAAATTAATTATTAAATTTAGATATGGTAATTTTTGTAGTTTAATGATTAAAGTTTAGCTGCATTCTCTATTAGAATTGTTCGTTAGTACACGAAATGAGTCGTTTATGTTGAAAGTGGCCTAAGTCCATTTGTCAATTATTGCCCGTAATTACGTATAAAACTTCAAGTTAGCTGTCATAAACAACATTTGCGGTTAAGTATAATTAGAGTATATACGGTAATTTTGGACACATAAGTTCTCGCAGTTAGTTCAATACTTAACCCTTTGCACTCGGCGCTATTTTCATTGTAAACCTAAATTTTTCTTCCGTCTTGGAATATTTTCATTTTATTCCTATGAAACTGATCCGATTTCCACATATAATATTTAAATGTTTAGTAATCTATTGAATACAAATCTTGTAATGTAACAAATATTTTGCAACATTTTTTGTAATTTCTTCGAAATAATGCCACAACAATTTCTAGTGATGCTTCAGAGTCACCACTCGAGTGCAAAGGGTTAAAATCATCACTTTGAAAGTGGCCTAAGTCCACTCCATCATTGATAATGTCCGAACGACATGCTCCGCGGCAGTGGGGATAGTTCTGGGACTTTTATGTAATAGATATTTCGGACATATATCGAGAAAAACACTGTATCGAAAATCTTTTCACCTGTACTATCGTGAGACTCTAGGTGACACTAGGTGTCCGGATATTTATGGCAGGTGGTGTAAAAGACGTTAGTCACCGGAGAGGGGGAGCCCAAAGGGGTATACTCCACGGCAGTGGGGATAGTTCTGGGACTTTTATATAATAGATATTTGGGACATATATCGAGAAAAACACTGTATCGAAAATCTTTTCACCTGTACTATCGTGAGACTCTAGGTGACGTTAGGTGTCCGGATATTTATGGCAGGTGGTGTACAAGACGTTAGTCACCGGAGAGGGGGAGCCCAAAGGGGTATACTCCGCGGCAGTGGGGATAGTTCTGGGACTTTTATATAATAGATATTTGGGACATATATCGAGAAAAACACTGTATCGAAAATCTTTTCACCTGTACTATCGTGAGACTCTAGGTGACGTTAGGTGTCCGGATATTTATGGCAGGTGGTGTACAAGACGTTAGTCACCGGAGAGGGGGAGCCCAAAGGGGTATACTCCGCGGCAGTGGGGATAGTTCTGGGACTTTTATCTGCTAGATATTTGGGACATATATCGAGAACACACTGTATCGAAAATCTTTTCACCTGTACTATCGTGAGACTCTAGGTGACACTAGGTGTCCGGATATTTATGGCAGGTGGTGTATAAGACGTTAGACACCGGAGAGGGGGAGCCCAAAGGGGTATACTCCGCGGCAGTGGGGATAGTTCTGGGACTTTTATCTGCTAGATATTTGGGACATATATCGAGAACACACTGTATCGAAAATCTTTTCACCTGTACTATCGTGAGACTCTAGGTGACGTTAGGTGTCCGGATATTTATGGCAGGTGGTGTACAAGACGTTAGTCACCGGAGAGGGGGAGCCCAAAGGGTATACTCCACGGCAGTGGGGATAGTTCTGGGACTTTTATGTAATAGATATTTGGGACATATATCGAGAAAAACACTGTATCGAAAATCTTTTCACCTGTACTATCGTGAGACTCTAGGTGACACTAGGTGTCCGGATATTTATGGCAGGTGGTGTATAAGACGTTAGACACTGGGGGTGGGAGCCCAAAGGGTTAATCGCGGAGTATCCAGTGTTCGTCAGATATTTAAAAGACAATTTTTCACGGCTGTCCGAAGCAGAAGGGAATCGGAGGGCAGAGCTCCGTAAGCAGGCGAATCGATAAGCCGGGAACGAGGACAATTTCAGCGACGGTTTTCGCGCAACGGTCTCTTTATGCTCGGTTCCTCTTCTTATCTGGCTGCGTTGTCCAGCGTCGCAGCAGGAGGGCTGGACAAGGGCGAAGGGCGAAGGGCAAAGCAAGTCGCGCTCCGCCGCGCCGATCCGTGTATCCCCTTTTATGCGGAACGAGTAAAGTTGTCCGGCGTCTTTGTCCTGCTACGTCAGCTGTCTGCCAACCGTTTGTTCCGGGATAAATAAAAAGGAGTCTACTCGCGGAACGGTGAAGCGCCGCACGGATGAAGACGATCGTTTGTTCCGGCGACAATGGCGTGGGACCGGTACCCAGTTCCGAGGGGAAGGTGAAAAACGTCTGACACATCGGTGTCTGCTCGCGAAAACGGAGACCGGCCCTGGGATTATGCGTCAAACTGCTTGCTTGCTTGCTTGCATAGGGATCGATTCCTCCTGCTCCGGAGCGTACTCCGTTGTCGCGGTTAAACGGAATGATAAACGAAAATCTGCTTCACAATCGCCGGACTATTTTAATTACAGTAAAACCTCGCTGGTTGCACGGGACAGGAAAATTCGTGCAAACGTCGAGGTTGTCCAAGGAAAAAGGTAACCGCGCTCTAAGCTGCTCGGGATATTGTTTAGCCACCATAATCCTTACCACGAGTTCCAGGAACTTCTGACGCGGTGGGAATCGCTAGTGTGCAACGAGCGGGGTCCTACTGTAGTCTTGATTTCGGAGATGGTAACTGGGCCTTCTTGTTTTTATTCCTCGAAAAATTCTGTATTACAATCTAGCTGTCATTATTATCAATGAGTGCGGGGTCTAAATTTTAAATTTACGATTATTGGGATCACAGGCCGGGTTTTGGGGTCAAAATCGACCCCGGGCCGATTTCAGTCGGACGTGAACCGTTCGATAGCTTATCAGAAAACCTTTCTGCCAAGTTTCAGGCCGATACCTCATCTGTGAGGGTGGTTACAGGGAGAAATCGAAAACGCAGTTTTTTGCCTCATTTTCCCCATTTAGTGACAATTAAAAATTCTGAAAAAAATCTTACACATTTCCGATACCGATCCAGACATTAGGGAACGTTCTCCGATTTTTCCGGTGCAAACTCTGGTTGTAAAAAATGAAAATGGTCCCGCTGAGCGCGGCGTTGCCATTGGCCGTGCCGAAACGTATTGCTACGGTGGCGTGGCGAACGAAAACTAGCCGGACACGAATGACAGTATAAGGGTTAATTTTCTAATATTATAAAAAAATTGTAAGGCAACGTTATGCACTATCTTCGTATTTATTTCTGTATGCAGAGCTAATTTTCTAGTTTTAATAATTTTCTAACATTTCCCTCATAGATGTAATTCCTTTTGGCAAGCTTCACACCTCAGTACGAATGCGACGACAATAGAATCGGTATACGATCGCAATAAAAAGGTCATTAACATTCACGGTTATGCAATAGCGGATAGTAAAATCGCTATATAAGCTTGCCACTGCCGTCTCCTTTTTGGATCGATATTATAAAATCACAACCAGCACCGGAACAACCATACGAACATCCTGTCTGAGGGGTACGGCCGCCTATTACCGTTCGTCGTCTAGACGCCTTGCAATTGACAGCGTAACTACCGATGAATAATTTATGGCTGTCTCGCGTAATAAGAGCCATTAAACCGCGAACGGATGCGCGAAAGAAAACGAACCTATACGCGATCGCTTTCGACGCGAATGCGTACACCCGTATCATCGAAACGGAATTAACGTTGCGAGGAACCCCGATCAACGTAGCGAACACGCTGTTCTTCGGTTACGTTATCGTGCACGGTGTCACGCGTGACTCGTCGAACCGGACAAATTGTTTTCGATCGCTCGGCCGTAGGAATAATAGAATTATCCGCACGAGAATCGAGGCACAATGTTCCTAGCGGTTTCTTTCATTACGGGACACGCGGATTGCGGAAGCGGTTGCGTAAAAACGGGCGCGGGCCTGTCGATTGTCCGATCAGCTGCGGTCCATTGTCGCCGAAATTTCCAACGATCGAGGAACAATCGCGTCGATAACATACTACGTGCTAATTACAAGCGAATCGATCATCAACCAGTCTTGCAAACACTGTTGCAAACAAGACAACAATCTCCGGCATTAACACGCCCGACACGGAACTAGAGTTTAGAATCTTAATAATTTGAAATTAAAAATATTAGAACCCGCCATTATGACGGGTTCCGTAAACCCAGCGTTAAATTAGCCGCCAAATTCTTCTTCTTACAGTTTCTGCCCCCAGAAATGGCACTATTGGCACTTTTCTTTTATGTTTCGATCTTACACACACAGTCGGGGAAAAAATGAAGTGGGCACCCTTGAAAAATTAATATCTCTTCACAAATTGGACCCAACAACTCGAGTTTTTTCTTTTGAGACGATAGAGGGATTAGTTTACTAGGTAATGTGTAAACAAACTTTTTGAAATCGTTATTGCTCGGAATTTGGAAAAGAACAGTGAAGGTCGTGATTTTTAACTTTTTTATCCTGTAGGCATACACACGAAAATGCGTAAACGCTTGATAAGAGAAATTCTAAGCAAATATTTATTTTTACAATATTGTTTGAACAATCGCGTCGATTACATACTACGCGCTAATTACAAGCGAATCGATTATCAACCAGTCTTGCAAACACTGTTGCAAACAAGACAACAATCTCCGGCATTAACACGCCCGACACGGAACTAGAGTTTTGTGTCGTTTTCCATTTCACGGTTTGCTTCATTTTAGATAATACCCTGCGTGCAACCAAAGACCTCGTCTCTGTTTAATCTGTTTCAATCAAATATTTTCTATTATCATATGGATTAGACAGGGTGTCCCGACGAATAAGACTAAAATGCTGTGTAATGCTGTTTCATATGAAAATATGAAATCTCATGAATAAACTCTGGATTTTAAAATAACAAGTTTGTGCATCAATTGTAACACAGGAACCAAATGTAAATGTATATTTTCTTATTATATTTTGTATATGGTTTCAGTGTAGTGAAAATAATATGTTAATACAGTGATTACTCTATATATGTCGCCAAGACCTGGATGATAAATGTCGCGGAATTATCCCCACTACGGAGAGGCCTCGGATGCCGAGGAGTGTAAACATATTAGGTCGTTCCATAAGTTCGTGCCGTTTACTCTTGTACCATTTGTATTCTAAAAATAAAATATGTAATCACCCTTTCATTCCACAACCTCTTCTGACCTTTTTAGCAAAAACATCATACCGTCACTATAATGGTGAATAATATAAACATATCCACGGCACGAACTTATGGGACGACATAATAACACAGCTCGGGTCCTGGACGATACACGACGCTGGAAAGACCCGTCTTGTTGACATAATCGAGAATTCACTTTAATTTTAAAGTCCTTTAATCCTTTCACCGTTTTAAACCAGGCCTGCTCATTTTTATCAGAAATGCATTTTGCATTTTTTGCTCCTTAAACACTTTGACTGCCCAACTAAAAACCTCAAAAATTCCATAAAATCAAAGTAAGTTATTTAATGAAATAAAAATTGAAAAAAATTAAATGTATCATATTGAGTAGTTCCCCAACTTTCTTGCATTTTACA
The DNA here is from genome assembly GCF_050948215.1 of Halictus rubicundus. NCBI lineage: Eukaryota > Metazoa > Arthropoda > Insecta > Hymenoptera > Halictidae > Halictus > Halictus rubicundus. The sequence goes on along the minus strand of NC_135159.1, from coordinate 5,294,428 downwards.
GATCCTAATTAAGTTTGGTACAATGAATATATTAACGGAAAAATTCATTTTGGACCCTGGACAAATAATTCCGTCCACCCACATATGGGTGACATGGCAGTGAACGTGTTAATTATTGTACACATGCTAAATCATTTAAAATCTTTATTCTGGAAAATGGTATGAATGTATAATCCTTAAATATCTCCCATCCACTCATCATATTCGTGTTCCCCGTCCCGCTTCCGAGATGGTTCCGTGCTGCAAGAAAACCTGTATCCTCCTACAGCGCAGCAGGAAATTGTTGCGTGTAATTTATCGTTTTCCTCGAGAGAGGCGATTTCTTTCGCAACAGGAACGTTTTTGTATTAACAACGCCGAGGAACGTGAAATATGGACCGGGCGAAATCTCGGCGGAACGGGGGAAACTCACGCAAGAAAATGCCGGCCACATCATTAGGAAGTGCATGATTTGTGCTTGCGGTAATCGCAGCGGCCATTACGGGCGAATTCTACATTGTAAATCATCGATTGCCTTCCCTCTCCTCGATTGGTGTTTCAACACAACTGCAATTAATTCACAAGCTGCGCAAGATTACATCGACCATAACCTCCAATTTGAAGTTCAATCCATGGTGGAAAGACTTAACCATTCAATACCGTAGTGTGCTGGGCAAGTAAGCTGATGTATCAGCGTTGTATTCGTTACATTCATCAAACATCGTATCAGCGACGCGTATTACTACGATAGTTAGTATAGGATGATAGCCATGTATCTCAAATTCTTTGGAAACCTGATCTTAAAAACTAGCTATCTAATGAAGATCTAATAAGATATATTTGGTTCCCGAAAAGATATTTTATATCTACTTTATTTATTAGAAATAGGATAATGAGTTTGGAGATCAAAACTATAATTTTTGATAATACCTTAGAAGTCTGAGGTGTGAACAATATTTGACAACATATTTCAATTGAAATTGGCGAGGTGGCCCTTATTCCAAGTAATTATCAAAAATTTTACTTGAAATTGTATGTTTCTGTATACAGAGTTTTTCTGAAATTATTTTCAAGGCTAAACTTCGCTTGAGAAAACCCAGAAATTTTTAACATTTTTCCTGCAGTCCTGTAGATTTTGGCGAGAAAAAGCCGAAAATCCGAGTTTTAATCCTAGGAGACCAGTAGTTCAAGAGTTATGCACGTGTAAAGACTGTTACATGTCGAAAGTGCTTAAAATCACCCAACTTTAAACACGCATAACTTTTGAACCAGTGAATTCCTAACAATAAACCTAGATTTTCAGAATTTTCTCGCCAAGATCTACAGGATAACACAAATAAAAGTTAAAAACTTCTGGTTTCCTGAGGTAAAGTTTAACCGTTCTCGAATTTTCTCACGACTAATATTTCGACTGTTCCATGGTTTCAAAAAATCTAAAGAAAATTCTGGAATACGTATGGGAGTTCCTACTTTGATGTATGTCCGCAGGAACGTCAAACGTTCAAAGCATTAATGGGAAAGAATAAATATTACGAAGAAAGAAATATCGCTCGCGGACATAAGTGACCCAGGTTGCCCGCGGCAGGTGAACAGACTCCGCGGCAAAAATCTAGGCCCGTATCGCAAGATGAGAAATCGCATGTTGCGCGGTAAAATGGTGTAGACTCCAAGTTTCCGGAGACTTCGAGTTTGTGGTTGCGACGCGAAACGAACGAGACAACTGAAGTAAGGCGACAGAATGGAATAATAAATCGATAAGGGCATCGGTTATTCTTTCGGGGAAAAAGGAGAACGTTCGCGATTCGACAAAGTCAAGAGTCAATATCATCCCCGCGCGAATTCATATTTCATAGAGCTGGTTCCTGCGGAAGATTTCCTTCCTGGCGGTCGAGAGGCCGGCGCCCTTCCGTTTCCGAAACCGATTTACAAACTGCATATTCAATTCCCAAATAATACCTTTGTGGTGGTTCAGGGAGAGGGATGGGGGGTGGGGGTGAGAGGAAGTCACCGTTCCGGTTCCGCGAGGAGAGAAGAAAACGCTGGGAAACGCAAATATCCCAGCCGTCTATTTGGTTTCCAATCTTTATCGTGCCGTTCTTCCCGCCACCCACCTTCAACCTACACACACATACATGCGCACAGAGCGATCTTGTGGTGGCAAAGTTCGGGTTGTCTCGGGTTCGCGCGGCTCCGGTGTCTCGTCGTCGGATGTGGTTCTTTCGCGTGCGTTTCGCTCCCTTTAAAAACGAAAAGCCCGTCGCGAGCGTAACAGCGAGCGTAACGGCGAGCGTAAGCGCGAACCATCTCGCTCGCTCGCTTCCTCGCGGAGAGGGTTGCGCCAACAACAGCATTCTCCGCCGGCAGTGCACGAAATATCGATCGAGTTCTTTTTACACCGCAACGTCGACACTCTGCCTTCCCCTCTTCCTTTGTCATCCTTCATCCCCTTCTCTCTCTCTCCCCCCTCCTCCCTATCCCTCAGCCCTCTGTCGCCTCCTCCTCTTCCGACCGTTTCTTTCACTCCGTCCCGTTTACACGGGGATCCTTCCTTTTTTTTTCCTCGCCGTCTCTCTCCGCCCCTGCATTTTATACAGGGTGCGTCTAATGCGCTCCGAGGCTGTCGATTAAACGGACCCGCGAGTCCCATCTAGTTCATGGTGCGCTGTAATTGCGAACCTTTGTGTGTAACTAGCTTAAAGTTGCGCGGCTTTCTTTGATCTGTGTTAGCTTTCGCGAACGCTCTGATGCCAAACAGCGATATGTTGATGCGCGACGATGTTGACACTTTCCGATCTCTGTGGACCCGTCGCTATACCTGTCAACTGTTTCGCAGTGGGTTACTCGAGAGAACGTGCCGTTGTAACTTCTTCACGAAAGTGAAATCCAAAAACTTGTGAACACGCTCCAAGTAATTCGTTGTCCTCCCGACAATTACATTCGAGTAAAAGCTTGTCGATAGTTGCTCGATGACTATCACAATTTTATCTACCGTGGATACAGAAAGCGTTTGAACGCTAAATTTCGAATTCTGGAGAAATCGTTGATACTGAATCTGTGATATTAATTATACTTACTTTCAAAGCATAATGAATATTCAAAAAGAGATATTAAATTTTTTTCGTTAAAATCGGTATATTGAATAACTGGTAACTGATTTTAATATATATATTTCATTTTATATATTTTACATATAAAAATAAAATTTCTTAATATATATTTTATATATGTTATATATCTGTTTTTTAATATTGATTATCATTTAAAAATAAGTATAATAAATATAGGCACAGTAATTGGGTCCCCTATCCTCTCTACTTTGAATTTATCCAAGTTAATTTATAAAGATATTTACAATCCGCGAACATCCGGAGTTTTGTTGCTTATTGGCCGCATTGTGTATCCCCCCCCCGACTTCCTTGCATCCCTCTCCCAGCTTTCAGGCCGGTCTCAGTCGGCGAACTCAGACCACCCCTCTAACGCACGTGGTTTCCACATCAAAGAAAGCTATTTGTTAATGAGGCATAATTATCCCCCCGTTCACAATGCCAGACGGCGTCACGCTGTTGTCCGACCGACATGGGGAGAGAAAACACAAACCGAGTGTTTCGGACGGAGTGGCGTTACGACGAGGGATGACGAGGGAGAATGGGCCAGACGATTTTCTTAACGATTCAGACACGTTCCCCGCATTTTTGTCGGCTACCCACCCCGATGAACTTGAACCTGACGTGGTAGACTATGTTTTACCACGTCTCGGGCAATTTTCTATAGTATACAATAAAATTATTAAATTATTCTGTTTATTACTGTTGGCATGGCCATCGTGATCCTCCTTTTAACACTAGGTTTACGGAGCACTAAAAGTGATTATTTTTCATTACTTTATAAAAGTAACAAGAACGTGCTACCCACATTTTTAGGAATACTTTTAAAATAATATATACACAAAGAAAATACGTAATAATTTTATAATTTTAATATACCTAGATAATTTCTCATGTACTGTGCGTGCCGCACAAGAAGTCTCGTGAAGGGAATGCGGGGCTGATTGGTCAGCGTGGAAGGGGCACGCCTCCAGCTGCTCTATTGGCTAAAGCGGTTGCAGATACTATACAGCGTGTGACGTCAAAGCCTAAGCATTGGCCTACTGGAGCGTCAACGGTGGGGATAGGCGGAGCAAGCGAGTGCCCTCTTTGCCCTTGTGCCGTGAGACTTCTTGTGAGGCATGGACAGTATGCGTCTTTAGAATCTTAATAATTTGAAATTAAAAATATTAGAACCCGCCATTTTGACGGGTTCCGTAAACCTAGTGTTAAATTAGCCGCCAAATTCTTCTTCTTACAGTTTCTGCCCCCAGAAATGGCACTATTGGCACTTTTCTTTTATGTTTCGTTTTCCTATGACACATACAGTCAGGGGAAAAATTAAGTGGACACCCTTGAAAAATTAATATCTGTTCCAAAATTGGACCCAACAACTTGAGTTTTTTCTTTTGAGACGATATAGGGATTAGTTTACTAGGTAATGTGTAAACAAACTTTTTGAAATCGTTATTGCTCGGAATTTGGAAAAGGACAGTGAAGTTCGTGATTTTTAACTTTTTTATCCTGTAGAAAATGCGTAAACGCTTGATAAGAGAAATTCTGAGCAAATATTTATTTTTAGAATATTGTTTGAACAAATAACTTTTCCTGAAATTTTCTCATGTCATTTAATTCGTCGATCAATAATAATTAAAAATACGCTACCTAGTTCCCAAAGATGGTGTTTACACTCAATTTCGAAGATTCTTTCACCCCCTGGATATGAATCATTGGAAATATTTTTCAACAAACCGTGCCGTCCAAAAATCTCATTAAAAACGACGTATGATTATTTTTTCCTCTCTCAACGATTCAACGACATTGCTAAAAACTCGAAGAAGTTTGTACAGAAAGTAAGCAACGGGAAATCGTGTTTGACTGGCGACAGCTTTCCGCTCAAATGTTTGTACAGAGAATCGTCACTGCGAGGTAGGGAAAGAGACGTCACGAAAGACTGGCTACGGAATCCCGATCCTCGCCACGAGATATCGGAGCCCAGCGACGCAAGTTTTGCTGGTCTAGTTCAGTTCTTCGGTATCAAATACGATACTGCTCCTCTGACCGCGACAACCGCGGCGCATTCTCGCTCGAATATATCAAGCGTTTACTAAATTCAGGACAACGAGTTTCCAAGTCGTCCACTCTAGAGATCGTTGCTAAAATATTCCTTTATACAATCAGAACGCGAACGAGATCTAAAGACCGCGTCACGACGTCTTTACTGGATAATAACTGCACCGCAGATTCATCTCGTTTCATCCTTCTCAACGTTGCTCAATTCTTACCTCGTACGTAGTCTGCGGATCTTTATGCAAAAGTAAAAATTTTAAAATAGAAATTAATTTTCTTGATATGTTTCATAAACCTAAAAAAAGACAAAAAATAATATAATAGTATTTTCAAATTCTTCTAATGTTTTTACTACTTTCAGTTACACCTACTCATTTTTGTCCTCAATTGACCTTAACCTTGAATCTCAAGGTCTAAATTGTTTTTTGGGTCTCAAGTCAACCGTTTTTCTCTTAGAAAACGACTTTAAAGTTTCGTAAACTATTTCAGTCCATGTGTCTACAGGGTGCCCGAAGATGGCATAAACGTGGAGGGGGTGATTCTACGTGGGATAATATAGAACAAATTTTTTTTCATTTGTCTCCTCCTTTCCGAGAAATTTGAGTTTGAAAATTCAACGAACACGCGTACTATTGGATAGGAATCATCTGACGCGTCTGTTCACGACATACTCATTCTACTTCTTAGTAACGCCAGGCACGCGAACTTCACCGATATTTAAAGTAAATTTTCTCGAAAGGGGATTGTCAAATGAAAAAAATGTATTCAATATTTTCGACTCATTTTCTCATGTAGAATCATCCCCTCCACGTTTATACAATTTTCGTACACCCTGTAGTCATGTGGAATAAAATAGTTCACGAAACTTTAACACTAGATTTAAGAGACCCAAAATGGCGGACTCGAAATGTTTAAATTTACAATTATTAAGAGTGCAAGGACGCACTTGTGAAGAATTGTTCAACAGATTCGTTTCTTCGAACACATATTACAATAAAAATGGCTGGAAATCTAAATAACTATTTTGATATTTTCACAACATAATAAAAATAGTCACTTTTAGTGCTCCGCAAACCTAGCGTTGAAGTCGTACATGAAGAGAACGGATGACTTAAGAGTACTATAGGGTGGAATAAAAACATGTTTGACCTTGAAGAAAGGATCGAGATCAATTTTGCGAATCAATTTTTTTAACAGATCTCCACCTATCCAGAGGTACAGAATCACGTTATAGTGATCAGGACATATAATTTAGAAACACCCTGTACTAAACAGTCGTGAAAAGAGAAAGCTTTTCCGAAGGTAATATCGTCCGCTACATCTCTAAAAAGAAGTTACACTATGCGCATTTACAAGTCGGCGAAAACGCTGTCGAACAAATTAGCGATTCCGAGGGGTTTTTTTCTAGGAGCTTCGGTGCTGGAATTTTTCGGGAAACGGATAACAAAACGATTCGAGAAAGAGGACATCTCGTAATCCCGCTTCTATTTCGACAGTTAATCGTCCAACAGTTTGAAATCCATCCCGGACGGTGGGGGCCGTCATAACGTAGCCCGCGATAATGACAATTTTATAAGCCGGTTATAGCTAACGTCCGTCGAATATTTTCGCGACGAGGACGGTTCCGTGCACGCGGCCGGCATTATTGCTGCCAATCCGACGTGTCAATTAAAGTCGCCGATTACACAAATCCGTCCAATTGAATATCGAGCCGGGCACACGTACGAAGTAACGACGTAACGGCCGACCGTTAATTACATTACGTAAAAATCATTAGCGCGCTGCAGCGGGACAGAGCGGCGGCCGCTGCATCGAAAGCGATTAAAGGAACCTGGAATTCCATTTGGATGCGCGGAGCGCCGACGCGCAGCGCGCCGAGTTGTATCGGCGGACGGGATCGTCGAGAGCTCGGTTATTTTTGTATAGATCAATCAGCGACGATCGTGCTCTGTCGCTGGCTGTAATATCTTAATCTTTCGATCGACGCCGGCCATCCTTCTATCCGGCGTTTATTTATCGGCCTGGTTCCCGTTGATAAAACGCATATTGCTGCCGCGGCAGCCGCGCAATCAGAGAGCGCTCAGGCATAGTATTCACGGCGATGATGTATTAATACTATTATCGCCTGATGATCACCTGCGGCCCAAACCAACCTGACATACACGTTATTATATAACCAGCCGCACCGCTCTTCGATCCGAGTCGGCCGTGACGCGAGATGATCGTTCCCTTTTCCTTCTCTCTTGTACCACGCCGTGACGTGTCTGTTTATCGGGAAATGTAGAATGCGTCGAACAAAACGTTCATGTTGAACGTACAGCTTCGATTCAAGCATCAATTATGTCTACATTGAAATATAAATATTATACACGCATAGAGAATCGATTGAAAAGGTTAACTTACGAAACGTGATACTTGAAAAATGTTAAAACCTGATAAATGTTTTATTATTATTATTTTACTATTTTTCGATTTCTGCTTCCTCCTATTTCTGGTATTTACAAGAACAAATGACTATAAAATATAATAGTGGGAAGTGCTGAATAATCATTTCAATAGAAAAATTCTGAACAGTGTTCATATACTGACTTCATTATCACGTCACGATATACAGTCGGTGTATAAAGTATTTGTAAGTTTTTTGAAAACACGTAACTTTTTTAAAATTGGACCTAACGGCTTGAATTTTTTTGGAGAGGATAGAAGCATTTATTTATTAACACTAAGTTTACGGAGTGCTAAGAGTGACCGTTCTACTTTACTTTATGAATATAAGAAGAATGTATCTGTCCAAATTATTAGTCATTTTTTAAATAATATACACCCAAAGAAATAAATTTGTTGAATAATTCCTTATGAATGCATCATTACCAGACTGCGGATCTTTATGCATTTATGGCTTCTGAAAATGTTCAAAAAGTGCTATAATATAAAATTCCACAGAATTTAGTACGATTTTTATTTATTTCAGATCTGCAAAGGTCACTACCACCGAAACTTCGATTTTATTTGCTTCCACTTTCCTAAAATTTTCCTACAAAAATTGAAAATTGCATAAACACCCGCAGTCTAATCATTACAATCTCAAAAATCGTAAATTAAAAATAATGCAAATCGTCATTTTGTCCCGTAAACCTAGTGTTAAGTAACGCATAAATCATTTTTTTTTAATTGTTATTGATTGTAACTGCGAAAAAAAGTAGAGGTCACAATATGTAAGTTTTTCATCTGTGTCTCTAATGAAAATTTAAAAAATGTCTTTTATAGATCCATGTAAGTTACATGCACAAGATGAAAAACTTAAAAATCGTGACCTCTACTTTTTTCTTCGCATTTAATAGCAATTTTCAAAAACAATGATTTACGCATTACTCAGTAAATTAATCCATCTAACAGCTCCAAAAAATTCAAACCGTTTGGACCAATTTTAAAGAAGTTATTTGTTTTTAAACAATATACGAATACTTCGTGCACCGACTGTATGTACAATAATAGGCAGTCCGAGAATTGCTCATTACAGTTCCAAGGGATTAAGGTAGCTAATGAAAACGGTATTACGTACTATAAATTAACTTAATAATTTTTATTCTTCGAGCCGGAGGAAATCATTTCACTTCACGACACTCGCAGAGGCTAATTCGTCTCTTTCGCTCGCCTGGCGAATGTTCTGTGCGGGTCGTTAATTAATTGTCGGGGACGAGTTAATTTCGTTAAGGCGAGTCCTTCAGCGGAGTATAATTAATCTTGAATAGCATACTCCGACTGCCAAGAGAATTTCCTAAGCGTCGGAGAGGTACAGTGGCCGACCTATAATCTTTAGTTCCAGCGAATCATCAAAATTCGGCAGGACTCCGTGAAAGTTTCAGCGATCGATTCGTACTGGCGAGCTCCCGATCTCCGTACCGAAGGAAGCGAGAGGCCAACCGATGTGTAAACCCGTGTGAATTGCTGTCCCGTGCAGATTCGTTACCATACAACTCGCTGGGTATTTCTATTTCGAAAAGCGACGGATGATACGTGTCGCGTTCATTATCGTTCAAAAGACTGCGACACTGAAAGCGACACTCTTTTCCTACGATCAGATTGTTGAACTATTTCCTAATCTACACAGTACAAGGTTACTCAATTTCTCATTTGCTGAACCACGAAATTCCACAAATAAAATTAGATGTTGGGTCCTAACTGAAACTGGTCTTTTCTATTACAGTATGTCTATCACCGAGATTTTTATTTAATAACTGTAATAATATTAACTTATTTTTCAATTTATTATTTATTATTCTCTAATAATACTTACTTGCGTATTTACTTTACTTATTTCCTTTACTTCTATTTATCTTTTATTATTTTTTATTTATTTTATTTATTATTTATTATTCATTCAAATCGCTACAAACATGTGATCAAAAATATTGATACTATAATAATTCTCTAGTTTCTAGCTGTACTTAGTTACTTATCTACTTTACTTTTATTTACTTTTTCATTTATCTTATTTATTATTTATTATTCACTCAAATCGCTACACACACGTGATCAAAAATATTGACACTATAATAATTCTCTAGTTTCTGGCATTACTTATTTACTTATTTGCTTTACTTTTATTTATCTTTATTTTTTCTTTATTTGATTTATTATTTATTATTGGCTCAAATCACTACAAACATGTGATACAAAAATTAATACTATAATAATGCTCTAGTTTCTAAATATACGTTTTCGAGAATGGAATGACGCGTTATTAATTTTTCACTACGGACCCGCAGAGATTGGACTAAGTAGAAATGGTCTGGCTTATGTCAGACATGGATTGGGCAGATAGCAGGTCGGAAAAATGGGATATTCTTTATGGGATCAGTGAACTTGGACTGATCTTACTACACAGATACCTCCTAGAAACTTCTTCCGTGTTATTTATGTACAAGATATTTCGTCGTTTCGTGTACAACGTTCTAAAAATGAACGTATCAAAATCTAAATCCCGAGAAAGCGAAATCTATAATTAATGCCTGCGTGCGTGCCGTACCGAGAACAAAATTTTGCCATACATACTTTTAATATTACATTGTGCCAGGTTAACTTTTGAAATTTGTTGTCAGTGTTAAAAATAGCGTTTAAAACGTAACGCCGTTGGCACCGTTAGTCTAGATTAAAGTGGTCAAAGTGTCAAAAAATATTTTTTCAGTGCTCGGCGCGAGGAGGAACGGGATAACAGGATTCCGCGGCAACGAAAACATGGGAATTAGTATGCAAACAGTCGCCGCGTAATAACAAATATGATTTATTAAAGACGAGTTAACACGTTTCGACACGGGCGCCGGAGTGAAAATATCATTCCTCTGACTGGAATTTTGTAACGTTTCCGTGTAATTGCGGCACTGTTGCAATTTCAGTATATGCACGCGGACAGGCAGTTTATTTAAATTTTACACGGGGCTGCTGGATTGCCGTTCGATGCGTCTGGTACATATATCGGGACCGGAAAGCGTCGCGTATTACCGACGCGCGCGACGCCGACAAAAAGCGACCGATTGAATGACTAGCAGCGAACAGATCGGGACAAATTTGAAAAGCCGTCGCTGAAAGTAGCCAATTCGCATGGTAAACCATGTTTGGATCGAGTTAATTCGCTCAATCGGTTTAACATTCGTCGGGATCGTAACATAATACAGGCAAATTGCCTCCAATTTCGATCGTTTAATTTCATTCGACGGCAAAAAATCAATCGAATCGGGCGGACCGCAAAAAAGTATCGTTCCGAACGAAGATTCCCGAATTTATATACCGACTAATAAATTTATTAGGCACGCAGTCTTATTCTGTTGTTTTACTTCCGAGAATACGAAAGATTGAAGGAAAATTCTTAGTTTCAGCCCTTAAAAACGAAAAGTATCAAAACGAAGGTTAAACTTTCCCTCAGGAAACCAGAAATTTTTAACTGTTTTTTCTGTAATCCTGTAGATTTTGGCGAGAAAATGCCGAAAATATAAATTTCAATCCTAGGAGATTAGTAGTTCAAAAGTTATGCGTGTGTAAACATGTGCGATTTTCAAAATGCTAAGTTAAAGTATTTTTAAAATACTTAAAATCATAGAAATTTTGTGGAACTGCATACCACCCAATTCACGAGCCAACACATGCACAACGATATATTGTTCGCAACATTTTTCGCAAATGTAGCCAACAGTGAAGTATAGTATTACAGTGAACAATATCCATGTAATTATGGGAATACACGAGAAACTGACTGACATTAAACCGTGCAAAATCAATGGAACGCTTTGCGCAGAAAATTGTATGATTTTATGAATCTGAACGAGCACAAATTCATTTAGTCCTTCACCTCTTTATTTATGGTATCGATTATTAATTATGCCGGATTACGGATAATGCCGCGGAATCGGCCAGCTTCGCATCCAGTAGATAAACTGTCGGAAGCTGAATATTTCGTGCACCGATAAACTCGTCGAGGCCCCGCGTTAAGCGACAGTTTTAAAAAATACGTTGAAACCCGTTTTGAAATCGGGTTTATGACCATAGTCGATTCGAGGAAGTTTTTGCCGTGTCGCGAATTGCGACTTTGGTTATATTGTTAACGAATCGAATCAGCCGGAAGTCATAGTTCCCTGCGAGACCGATGTCGGTCTCGTCCTCGGGCTTCCTCCGAAACTGATTATCGATTAAAAAGTTCACCAACTCGGTCATAAAGTTTTCGGTAGCTGGTCTCGACGTCTCGGCAAAGCAGACTTCAAGCACATTCCGGCTTATCGATCGGCCAATCTAAGGACTTTTCAACTACTCCTAACAAGACTGCTTCTTTTGTGCGATGAAAAAAAAAAAAAAGGAAAAAACGGTAAGAGATCTTGCAGAATACTCTACTACATTAGAATCTCATCAAAGAAAGTAAGAATTTCTTCGCGAGGGGAAAAATTCATTGAAAAGACTTCGATAGGGGAGCAAATGCTTACGCGAGAATATTCTCCTTATCGATCATTGATTGATGGACTGAATTTTCATCCGGGATCAAAAACTATTTAAATAAAAAATTAAATTTTCTTATTTTCGGTTCATCGTCAATGAAACTTTTACCACTGTCTTCGCCTCGTTTTCCTGATTAAAACGACACCAAACACGATACAATTACGGTTATAATTACTTGTGTGACAAGCGAAGTTAAAAATTCGTATACCTCTACCGTAAATGTCAAGTTCGAGACTATAATCGCAAGTTACACAAGTCATTGTGAACTATATCGTGTTGGGTGTCATTTTAACCGGAAAAACAAGACGAATAGTATGGTATAAGTTTCATTTCCGAAAAACCAAAAATAAGGAATTTTGATTTTTGGAATTTAGAAGATGGCACAATTCCTGTTTCTCTTTCACTCACTATCTTTCTCTACGTTCGGCACACTAGGAAAAATGTAGCACCTCTACTAGAATTGTTACTGGACAGACCCGATGTCACGACAATTACGCAGGGACTGGAGCAGCATGCTCCTGTCATTTGGCGCCAAGTTGCGCACAGCGCACACGGACGGTGAAATAGAAACGAAACGCGTGGTTAAACGATCTGTCGATCGATCGATCCAACGAAGAAGATCCGCGGAACACACGAAAGAATCTATTCCCGATCGGCGGAGGAAACTTGCCGGGTATTGCTGATCCGAGGACTGTTCGATTACGGTGTAGCGAGCCGTAACCACCGCGACGAAGTTTGGCTTCGACGATCACTGATTGCGTGGGCGACTGTTGATTACTCCCGTCGCGCTCTCCTCGTGCAATCGATTGCGAAACTTTAATTAAAGCCTGCACCGTGACCGAAACGACGAAAGCCCACCGATAACGCGGCCTCGCTCCTTATACATCCAACTCTTTCTCTCTTACTCCCTCCTATCTGTGCCCTCTTTCTCCGTCTGTCTCGTGCGCGTCGAGCGACGCGACGCGACGCGACGCGACGTTCGAAAGCGACAGTTCGATTGTCTGCTACCCCGTACTTTCACTCGCGGCTTTCGTTCCTGGGATTGCTGGGAACCAGACTTGCTCCGATTCTGATACGATCTTATCAATCGCTGTTTGTAAAATGATTCTTCGTGCAAGTCTACTATCAGGTTGTTGCACGCGAAATGTCCGGTTTTAGAATGCAAATGTTACGGACCGCTTTGATCGCGTAATAAATACAATCCAGAGTTGGACACATTTTATTTCAAACTAATCGCTCTAGATACCGTATCATTTTTATTTAACGAATAACACAAAACATTTATTTTCATTTATTTTCTACAAATCGAACAAATTACTTTGAAATAATTTTTTATTTCGATTACATCGTTCGAACAAAGTAATACGTAATTTCAGCTTATTATTGAAGTAGTCAAATTAATAAATTGAGTTTATATACGCTAATTTTTGTAGTTTAAGGATTACAGTTTAGCTGTATTCGCTTTTGAAATTGCTTTTTCAAATTTGTTGTACGGGCTTCGTAAATGTTTAGTTTATATGTCTCGGTTATTTCATATATTCAGTATATTTTATATTTAGTATTTTATTTTCAGATCGATTGCTTTACCCTTCGAATCGAAGGATTTTACCCCGTACAATAATAAAATGAAAAGATTGATAGGACTTCGATGAATAATATCGAATTAATCTAAAGTTTTTTCCACCAATTTTCCGATACAAATTGGAACGAGATTTAACTCTCGTACATTTGTGTCTGGAGACGTGGGTGAACGGTATAGCAACAGTAATTGTCTCTAAGAAACGAACAGGTTAATCTTATTCCAGCAGCCGTCCGCTAGGCTGCCGTAAATTCGCAATGATTAATTACAATCTCCCGCGAGGACTGCGAAACGAATTCCCCATTATCATAGGCCCTCGAAACAATTTTCATACGAATACGAATCGCGTTGTACCGTGAGCAATTAACATTTCAATTCAAATTCCCATTCCGCGTTCCATTCTCATTCATCGGGGCCGTCACGGCGGTAAAGCAAACGCGCGTCCATTCATTTGCTAGTTTATTATCGGCGCTCTCGAGATTCGCGAAAAATCTAGTTAAAATCGTTACGCCGAAATCCTTTGTTCGAATCGACGGAATTTCGAAAACGAGCCGCCTTTCATTCCGCGAGACTCGTCGCGAACGCCGCGCGGCGCCGACACTCCGCGCCGAATAATTAATTACCGAGGAATTTTTTCCGCCACGCAAGTAACTCGGGTAGGAAGTCCGCGAGTACGAACAAAAACCGAAAGCGACATTTAAATCGAGCATTAATCGCGTCGCGAGACCAGGGTTCGCGCGAAGCATTGTCGACGGTAATAACGATACGAAATTCACTATTCATCGCGGTATCGATTCAACTTCTCGCAACAGTGAAAACCTTTTCATATTTACAGGCGTTTTTACCACTTCGACGGTCCGTTCCGGCCTAGTTGCTGAAGTCTCGCAACGGATTAACGTGTCAAAGGTAAGGCGTGCGTGGCGATGAGAGATTGAGCGTAATAAATCCCGCTGAAAGTACAGTTGATGCGAACAATGACGGGGAGAGGGGGAGAAAAATGAAGCAAACAGAAAAATATGACAGGGGAAGAAGGGGTAACGAGTACGCGCAGCGGAGAATCGCGCGGATTAATCACCGAGATTCGTTTCACCCGCAAATTCTATTTGCACGCCGCGAAGTAGAATGCTCTCGGTTGGCTTTGGGTGGCGGGGGGTGGGGGGTGGGTCGGGGGTGGCAAGTTACACCGAAAAGTTCACGGCTGAAAGTTTCATCAGCTTCTTAGCTCTCCCCCGGTCTCGTTACTATTAACTACCTCGCCGGGTGTAAACTTTAATAGGTGATTAGTAATAATGAAGACAAATCCCCGCGCGAAAACCGCGTGGTTAACGCCGGACTTTTACGCACGCGCTCGAGAACTTCGCGGCTCGAAAGATCCACGGGAGCCCGTGTAATTTTTAACAAAGCCCCCCCAATTAGACGGGCCTCGTTCCTAATTCAACGTCGCCATCTTCTAATCCAGGCCGGCCTCCGTTCACAGACTTTGAGGACCGCGTCGAGTGTCCCCGGGGTAATTCCCATACTGCGTGTTAAAATTAAGTAGCAGACTTGATTCGTCTGTCTAACGGTGATAAATGGAAATTGAATTTCAGATTTGTTGGATTTATGTGATCCGCAGGATATGGTAACGTTCACTACGTGAGTTATCGTGGTGTAATATAAATTTTATACTCCTTATTGTTAACATAAATTATTCTTTACCGAAATGATGGATTAATACTCCTTTTATTGTTGTAATTAGACTGCGGATATTTATGCGTTTATGGGTTCTGAAAGTTTTCAAAAAATGCTACAGTATAAAATTCGACAGATTCTGATGCGATTTTTATTTGTAACAGACTTGATAACAGTGGCATTTATATCATTTTAACATTTGTAAATAATCTCATATCGAACAACGCGTATATTATATTATTTACGTGTTACAGAAGTATAAAAACTTCTTAGTGCTCCAAACTTCTGATGAAATATTTTCGTAAGTGGTCAGTGCAAATGCTATTAGTATAAAATTATTATTATTATTATCTAATTAAATTTAATTAGATATATATATATAAATATTTAATACATAAATCATTTATATATATATATATATATATACATTAATTTATTAAAAAATCTAACACTACTCTCTCCACAAATTTCATAATTTAATAATTATTTAAATGATTCAAATTTTTATACTAATAACTTTACATACCATTACTTTACCATACCTTCTTATGGTATGGTTTTAACTATCGACGAAATACTAAGAACGGTTTCTCTTTTCCGATTTTTCACCCTGTTTTGACAAAATTTTTGTACTGGTTCATGTATTTGTATAGATGAATCTCTCCCTAAATTGAGGGGCAGAGACATCATTAATGTATACTTTATACAAATACTTTCAATTATTTTTACAATAAAATTCTTATAAACAGAAGACAAAATGGTGCATCTCTCCCGAAATTACCTTATTTCGGACCTGCAAATGCTGTGCCACCGCCGAAAATAAGATTCCATTTGAGATTCCACTTTCTCCAAATTCGTCTACAAAAATTGGAAGTTGCATACACATCCGCGGTCTAGTTACAATCAATCAATGGTACACCACCACTGTCGGAACGTTGCATTTAAAACTACCAAGGAATGCGAGGACGAGAGTTTACATAAAGTTTGCTGCGGTTTTAAGGAGAATGAGTTTCCACTGTCCGACGAGAAAGCAAGATTTTCTCACGGCAACGTCGCGTCGTGGTGGGAGCGTGTCCTTCCGCGATGGGAGGAACATTATCCGGCGGATTCGATAAAGCGCGGCGAACCGCGAGCCGACCGGAGACACGATTTTACGGCGTGGAACGCGCGCGTCGGCCGCCGATAAAATCGCCGAGTTACGACGGGTTAATGCGTCCGCGGCATTTTTAATTTACAAACAGGTAGCGGCGGTGTCAACTTCTTGCGTAATTCAAGAGACGATAGCGCGCAGCGCGGCCGCCTTTAATCGCGCGCCACCGAGACTACCGGCACCGAGTTTATAGGCTTGTAATTTAATAGGCGAGCACCTGCGGCACGATTAACCTTGCGAAAAATCCGATATACACGATTCCGACGATGGAAGCGTGCACGAGCGTGTACGCCGACCCGCCCGCCCCATTCAGACTACGCGATTTGTAGTACCGATAAAATATGACGAGTTTCCACGGCGTTCGTTCACGATCCTACGCCCTGTCGATCAGACACGAGGGATTTTTCATTCCTTGGCTCGGCCTGCACGTGCAACCATGACGAAACCACCTAACCACGAGAGGGATCTACACTGGCCAGTAAACACGTCCTCTGAATGATACTCCGTGAAAGATGACTGATTCAAGGGTAATTAAACTGAAGATGTTTGTAGAAAAATTACGAGATCTTAACCCCTTCCCGTGCCATTTAGCTCAACGAAATCCGGGCCCAAGTGGGTCCGACTCGTCGTGTTTACGTTTGGACTGATTTTCATTCCACGAGACCTACTCGTGATGTTTATGTTTGGGTCAAAATCTTCATCACGAGTCAGACTCGTTAAAGTACGGGGAGGGGTTAATTTAGCACAGCTGAATCGACATTGGTGCAGTTTTAATTTCGTATCTATTCAAATCGTTGACGAAGAAAAGGAAAATTAATTAAATTCAATAAATCAGAGCATGACGCCGCCCTTACCAGAAACGATGAAAATCGCACATCTTTATGCACACATAACTCTTGAATTAGTGATTTCCTAGGATTGAATCTTGTTTTTTCTGCATTTTCTCGCCACAATCTACAGGCATGCATGAGAAAAAATTAAACATTTCTGGTTTCCTCAGGTAAAGTTTGACCGTAATGATTATTCCCACTTTAACACGTTGACTGCCATGTCGTCCATATGTGGGTGACGGAATGATTTGTCCTGGTTTTAAAATGAATTTTTACGTTAATATATGCATTGTACCAAATTCAATTAGGATCTGTAAAGTGGAAGAAAGCTGGAGGACTACTCAATATCATACATTTAATTTTTTTAAATTTTTATTTCATCAAATAACTTGCTTTGATTTTATGGAATTTTTTAGATTTCTAGTTTGGCAGTCAAAGTGTTGACAAGTTATTCTAAAAGGTAGATTTAGATAGCAATATCTGTGTTCGTTTTCTGGATAAATCGGTGTCATAATGAACAAAATATATTTAGAATGTGAAAGAATTCACTACAAGTAATAATTAAAATCTTAAAAGAACATGACTGACTATTGTGCAGCGGTGAATGACATTTGCGAGCGTCTAGCGTCTCGTGCCTTTCATTCAGGCGCTTTCACAAAATAGTCGATTCTTGACAACGTCATTTGAAAGCTATGCCGGAGATACGACGCGGCACGAGAAAAAAATCTTGAAAAGAAGGTAACTCGAATTGAAAAGAAGAAGAAAAAATATAAGGGGTGATTCTATCTATTTATTTCTTCGACCTTTTTGCGTTCGACGATACCATTATCAGCGCGTGGAAAATATAGAGAAAAACTAACAAAAAGCGTCTTCCTCATTGTTCGAGTTCGTATTAATTAACGTGGAATATCTAAAGAATCGTATAATTTAAAGGGAAGCAGATGGCTGCGAACAAAGGGGGAGGCTGATATGAGCCGTCGAAGAGAATCGATCGAAACGGATTCCGATAGACGAGATACGGGGGTTAATAAACCCCCATACGGTCATCGTTCTGATCCAGAATATGAACGTGTGTACAAATAGAAATGCACGGCGATCGTTCTCTCGGCGGAGATTTATTCTGCGATTCATCCCCAGCGGTTTCCAAACGAATTTGGAATTCATTGGCTTAAATTAGTCAATGCTCCAAGGAAAACGAGCTATTCGCATACGCTCGCTAACCGACTGTTAATTTGTATTAAACGGTACGAATTAACACGAAGAATAGGTGTTTAGCTCAAGGACCCTGTCCGAAGGGTACACACGCAACGAAAAGCTCACTCCGTTGACACGACCTATTTTGCGTAAATGACAAAACAATGGCATTTTCTATTTTATAAATTCTATACGTTGTTTTGTCGCTTTATTTTCAAATCTGAAAACTGAAATATTTCCCATTCTGTCCAATTATTTTTCTGTCATCGAATGAACTTACGAATAAATGTATTAATTTTATCTTTGAATTTTCATTTAAAAACGCTGGGAACTTTCGTCGAACCGAGTAGAATATTGCTGGAAAATCGACATTTTGTGCAAGTGTTGACAAAACAGTGGCGTTTTCTGTTTTATAAATTCTTTACGTTGTTTTGTCGCTTTATTTTCAAATCTGAAAACTTTGAAATATTTCCCATTCTGTCCAATTACTTTCTGTCATCGAATGAACTTACGAATAAATATAAATATTTTATCTTTGAATTTTCATTTAAAAACGCTGGGAACTTTCGTCGAACCGAGTAGAATATTGCTGGAAAATCGACATTTTGTGCAAATGTTGACAAAACAGTGGCGTTTTCTGTTTTATAAACTCTTTACGTTGTTTTGTCGCTTTATTTTTAAATATGACAACTTTGAAATATTTCCCATTCTGTCCTATTACTTTCTGTCATCGAATTAACCTACGAATAAATACATTAATTTCATCTTTGAATTTTCATTTAAAAACGCTGGGAACTTTCGTTCGAACCGAGTAAAATATTGCTGGAAAATCGACATTTTGTGAAAGTGTTGACAAAACAGTGGCGTTTTCTGTTTTACAAATTCTATACCTTATTTTGCCGCTTTATTTTTAAATCTGAAAACTTTGAAAAATTTCCCATTCTGTCCTATTACTTTCTGTCATCGAATCAACCTACGAATAAATACATTAATTTCATCTTTGAATTTTCATTTAAAAACGCTGGGAACTTTCGTTCGAACCGAGTAAAATATTGCTGGAAAATCGACATTTTGTGAAAGTGTTGACAAAACAGTGGCGTTTTCTGTTTTACAAATTCTATACCTTATTTTGCCGCTTTATTTTTAAATCTGAAAACTTTGAAAAATTTCCCATTCTGTCCAATTACTTTCTGTCATCGAATTAACCTACGAATAAATACATTAATTTCATCTTTGAATTTTCATTTAAAAACGCTGGGAACTTTCGTTCGAACCGAACAGATAATTGTTGGAAAATCGACTGTGCTCGATTTAAGAGAGGAATAACTGGCATTGTAACGAAAGTATGTCCGAGATTATTCAAGCAGGAATTCGCAGATGAAATCGAGCGATCGCTGCGGATTTTGAGGACGAGTTAAGTAGAAGAGATGCCTGGAATGATATAAATTCGCCCATGAGAGCTCCTGGCAGCTCTTAGATCGACCGATACGCCGTGTTAACTTAATGACCACGATGTCTGCCAAGACGAATGGCTTTCCCGGTATCTGGAAGATTCTTGAATGCAGGTACCTGACTGCCGACTAAATAGCTCGCGAGCCATCGCTAATTCCGCCTCCGTTCGCCATTTTCCCCGATTAATCGGGATCGAAGTCTCGGTCTGGTCGATTACCTTGAATCGGTTGAATTGCTCGTCGATTACGATAAACGTGCGTCAAGCCCGTGATTCGACCGCCGCTTTCTCGTGTACTATCAATAAAAACTGCATCCCGAGTATCGAAACAGTCTCAGCCAAGGTCATTTCGATGCCTGGCATAATTGAACTTGCAACGATGTTTTTGTATTATTTTTATTATCTTATAAAGAAGCGCACTCGAATAGTTGTTTACTCTCGGAAATTGTTGATCGTTTATTCGTAACAATAGACATTCAAGGCCCAAGTGATTGGGATCGATGGGGCTCACATGCTAATAAGTATTGTATGCGTAACTATTAATAATATACTGCCAAAGTCCTGATCTAAGCCTAACTTCGAGTCCGTGACATAGATCGTGTAGGGCTACTATTTTCTCTTGACCGCGTCGAATTTAGAAAAGGACAGCCCTTGTAAACACTGTCCTTTTCTACGTTTAAATTTTGTAAACGCTCTTTTTGTAAACACGGACAGACCGAAGGCGCCACTACATGCCAGTAATTAAATCACGAAAGACAGTTCAAATTATATCGTGTTTAGTGTAATTTTAATCGGAAAAATACCACCGATAAGTTAATGAAAGTCCCATAAAAAAATAATAAAAAATAAAGAACCTCGGTTCGGCTTACATAAAAACTGTCTTTAACTACTTGTAGATTTACATAAAATTGTATCATCTCACTACGTTTCTATTTACCATTTCGATGCAGGTGAATATTAAATACGATTTAATTGAATAAATTGGAATTCACTAAATTCGTTAAAAAATAATGTTATTACGCAACGAAACACGTTCGTGGATAGGTTAACTGGTGTAAGAGAGTGGTTCAAGGGATGTTTCAACGTTGAAAAATAGTCGCTGACGGTCTAAGAACATTAACAAGTCAGGAGTTATTTTCTTCAAGCGAGTCTGCTAATGAATTAAATTTCACTATTTCCTACTCCAGTCTAATTCGGTCAAAACCGTCGGCCGTTATTAGACGTTAATCGATTTACTCGGGAAGGAATTGCGCGTGTATTAAGATAAGCCAAGTATCAATATGCATCAAGAAACTTGAATGTTCGCTTCGGTAATATAAAACAGCGCCTGAAAGATTAGGATCGTTTAGAACACGTGGCTCTATCGACGAAAAGAAAAGCGATAAATCGGACAGTAAACGAACAAATAATAAACAGTATCACAAACATTTTCTGAAATATGTTCCGAAAATCGAAAATATTTCAAACTCATACTTTTTTACAAAGTTGCATGTATAATTCAATGGATTGAAAAAAAAATAAACAGTCTCCGCACATTTCCAAATCGATCCCAATCTTTCGAGCGCTACTGTACAGGGTGTATAAAAATTATATGTCACGATCATCATAGCGTGATTCCTCACTTCCGGATCGGTGGAGATCTGTGAAAAAAATGCACCGCAAAGTTCATTTTTACCGGGAAAATTAAGGTCAAAGTATCGAAAAATTTGAGTGATGAGTACTATACGATGCAATAAAAGAAAATTTTTCGACACTTTCACCTTGATTTCCAAGGTCAAGGTGAATTTCGCGGTGCATTTTTTTAAACAGATTTCCACCGATCCAGACGTCTAGAATCACGCTGTGGTGGTCGTGACATATAATTTTTATACACCCTGTACAAAAATCCGCAAATCATGTCAGATTTACTCGTCAGAAAAATCCGCATGTCAGACTTCTCATACGTTACCAATCGCAGAAGGAAGAATAATCCACAAAATAGAAGCACTCAAAAACACAGAAAATTCACAAACACACCACCACTGATGCACACATTCTGGATCCTCAGAAAAGGGAATCGAGTTCTGGATCACTCGAGGCGGAGGATCGAGCACGCACGCGCGAGCGCGCGCGTCGACGTTTAAAAACTGGCGGCGCGCGGAGGCGGAATCTCCGAGCGTATTGCTCCGGAGACGTTTAAACCACCGTTACGAGTTCGCTCGCGGATTTTAACGCTCCGAGAACGGATCTGTCCGTAGGTGATTAGCCAAGGATACTCGAAGACACTGGGAACATTGTTCGCGGTTCGGTAATTAGCGCGCCGCCGCGCGTGCGCGTTCTGTCCGCGGGCCCCCGCGAGTGCTCCCCGGCGAGCTTTTTCGAGCCGGCACGAATATTTCGACTGACACTTCAACCGCGATGAACCCGTCTATCTATCCCCCTCCACACCCCCTACTATTCTCCCGGCACTCGTCTTCTTCCGACACTCGACATTGTAGGAAGTGCGTGCACGCTCCGCTGTGTTTGCGTACAGGGTCATGTGCGACTGGTCGTCGAGTGACTCGTGTTTCAATGATGACGGGACGGATGGTGGGGACAGACAATGACGCTACTCTTCCAGTCATGAGCCACTTTTTCTATCCTTCAGGTAATTCACTTCGGCGACGGGGTTAGGGGACTATGGTGACTCCTCTTCTTTCTCCTGTTCTAGGAATTGCAGAGGATTCTTTGAAAATTTTCTGGTGTCCTCGTGCCGATTAATTCTGACAATATAATCACGATGACATCGCGCTTTTGGTTGCTAACGTTGACGAATAACAGACTTCTGTCATTTTTTTTTTTTAATTTTTATAACTTCTGCCTGTTACTTCTCTTTCACGTTATTGAAATTTTCGGCGACATAAGTTACAGACTTCCGTCGTCTTTTTAAAAATTTGTATTTTTACAAATTCTGTTTACCACTTCTCTTGCACGTCTTTGAAATTTTCGGCAATATTATAAGTCTTATATCTCACTCAAGTGAATATCATCGCAATTTCAAAACTCTGGAAAAATTAATCGGAATTTTTATTGTTTTCGTTGGACGAACTTCTTTCTTCTGTGGAATCAATATTTTTTTACGAAAGTGCTGTCTCCAAAATTAAAGATATAACATATTGCTCCCTAATTTGTAGTTGTATACGATTAGAAATTCCAGAAGATTTTGTGACAACGGTTGTATTATTTTTGTGATTACTAGACTGCGGATCTCTATGCAAAATAGAATTTTTATACATCAATTATAATCTATAGAAGCTAAGTAAAAATTTATTTTGCTTATTAACCCTTAGCACTCGAGCGGTGACTCTGAAGCACCACTAGAAATTGTTGTGGCATTATTTCAAAGAAATTACAACAAATATTACAATATATTTGTTACATTGCAAAATTTGTATTCAATAGATTACTATACATTTAAACATTATATGTGGAAATCGGATCAGTTTCGTATGAATAAAATGAAAATATTCTAAGACGGAAGAAAAATTTAGTTCTAGAATGAAAATAGCGCCAAGTGCAAAGGGTTAATAATTCTTATACGTTAAAAATGGTATATCGACATTGTTAAACTCTTTTAATCTTTTTACTGTTTCGAATTACACCTACTCGTTTTTGTCATAAATGCATAAAATCCGCAGTCTAGTGATTACTGTTCGCACACACGGAACAAAGACGATGCGGACAACTTTCGTTTACAGAAAATCTCTCCCAGTTTCCGCAACAATTGTTCTAGCAAGCCATTGAAATTGCCAAAGAGCAAAACGACGATTTTTGTGTCTACTGGAGTACAAATCAAGAGCCCTCGTATTCCTTGTGACCGATCACTTTTACTATCTCCGAAACGCGTTCCAATGCCGTGTCATCCTCCGTCAGGCAACGAAACCGAGAGCGAAGATCGAATAACATCGTACAACGGTATCCAGTGTCTGAACTATCTAAACGGGGACCAGTCTGAAAGTCACACTCCAATTCGCCGACCGGCTGCACGGTCTGATGGGCAAACTCTAATTCGCTCCGTCACAGGCAACGCGACGAAATCTTGTTGTAAAAACTTGAAGCCTACGCGTTCATTCACTGATCGAGGGCGCCGCGGCGGTTGGAGAAACAGAGAAACACAATACAAACACTCCGTCAAGAGGATCCACTTTCCAGCAATCAGTCACTGCGCGTCTCGCCACCTGCGAGTGCTCAGCGTGTTCCTCTTTCCGTGCGGATCAGTCACTCGGAATCGGACGCGGCGTCCAGAAGCGTTCTTGGCAGCCCGAAATAGGCTGGAGAGCCTGCCTGTCGAGGTGATCACCGGGGATCCTTCGAGCGGAGGATCGAGTCTGCCGCGCGTGATCCTTCGGCTGCATCACGTGTCCCGGGACGAGTAACCGTCCGGTCCCGTTCGTTTTCCTAGCGGGGGATCAGCTGACGCGGGATTAGAAGACGGAAGAGCGGAACCGGAGCGTCGGTGAACCGCGCGATTCGGAGGGTCGTCGCGAAATTTCGATCTCTTTGCTACAACAGTGCCGACACGGAATTCCTGACGGGAGGATTCGACGATGGCTATGTGTATCTGGGCTCGTTCCTCGGCGACGGCAACAAGCCGGAGGCGGCGTCGGGCCGCTCGATCGAGGAGCCGAGATGCCGGCGGCCGATCTATCGCGGGAGAACGCAAGGCATGAGTGCGGAACGCTGTAGCGTGTACGCGGGACTGTCCTGTCGCCCGTACCCTCTCGGCTCCGTGGGTTCCACACTCCAGCCACCGCACCGTGGCGACTGTTCCACCGCGTGTCCGCGTGTCCGCGCTCGCGTGTAAGTACGCGCGCGTCCGTGTGCGTGATCCACACGTGACCACGTGGGACCCCTGCAACAAACCGGCCGCGCACACCCACGTGGCCCCACGGACCATGTAGGCGTGTGTTCCTGTGCTCTTGCTCTCCGCCACGACAGGGAGAGAGAGGGAGAGAGAGAGAGAATGAGAACGGTTGCGGCCAAGGGTAGAACGAGACGCCGAGGGAAGGTAAGAGATAGAGAGATCCGAGGGGGAGACAGGTAAATGGCGAACCGGAGTGGAAGAGAATACGACGGAAGAGACTCCGCGCTGCGCCGCGCCGCAGAGAGAACGGAACGCGATGCGGAGAGGGAGAGTGGATGCCGGGAGAGACCATCGCGGAAGGAAACTAGAGGGACGGAGAGGAATCGTGACCTGCAAGATAGAACGGAAACGAGAAAGAAAGGGTACGCAGAGATTCTGAATCCTGGAGGCGGTGCCCTACGAGAATGATGTTTCGGTTGCAATCGACCCATACGTCGTTTCAAAGCAAACTCGAATTCTTCACGAGAAAATAAAAATGGCAATTTTTACAACTTTTTTATTTAAGCCTCACCTTAATAAAAATTTTAAATATCCGTTTTGTAGATCTATGCTAGCCCCATAATTGACCCCTTACACTATAATATCAAGTCAGGAGTCTTCTTCAGAATTTCTCTATATATGTCGCCAAAGCCTGCATGATAAACGTCGCGGAATTATCCCCACTACCGCGCGGTATACCTCGTGAGAGGCTACGAAGCTCGAGAAACGTCGGACGCTGTTTCGGTTGCAATCGACTCATCCGTCGTTTCAAAGCAAATTCGAATTCTTCACGAGAAAATAAAAATGGCACTTTTTACAACTTTTTTATTCAAGCCTCACCTTA
This sequence comes from Halictus rubicundus, assembly GCF_050948215.1. NCBI lineage: Eukaryota > Metazoa > Arthropoda > Insecta > Hymenoptera > Halictidae > Halictus > Halictus rubicundus. The sequence continues at coordinate 5,268,733 of NC_135159.1, read as the reverse complement.
ATAAAAATTTTAAATATCCGTTTTGTAGATCTATGTTAGCCCCACGATTAACCTCTTGTACTATAATATCAAGACTCGTGATGAAGAACTATGTATGCAATGATTTCTCTATATATGTCGCCAAAGCCTGCATGATAAACGTCGCGGAATTATCCCCACTACCGCGCGGTATACCTCGTGAGAGGCTACGAAGCTCGAGAAGCCTCGGACGCTGTTTCGGTTGCAATCGACTCATCCGTCGTTTCAAAGCAAACTCGAATTCTTCACGAGAAAATAAAAATGCCACTTTTTACAACTTTTTTATTTAAGCCTCTTCTTAATACAAATTTTAAATATCCGTTTTGTAGATCTATGTTAGCCCCACGATTAACCTCTTGTACTATAATATCAAGACTCGTGATGAAGAACTATGTATGCAGTGATTTCTCTATATATGTCGCCAAAGCCTGCATGATAAATGTCGCGGAATTATCCCCACTACCGCGCGGTATACCTCGTGAGAGGCTACGAAGCTCGAGAAGCCTCGGACGCTGTTTCGGTTGCAATCGACTCATCCGTCGTTTCAAAGCAAATTCGAATTCTTCACGAGAAAATAAAAATGCCACTTTTTACAACTTTTTTATTTAAGCCTCTTCTTAATACAAATTTAAAATATCCGTTTTGTAGATCTATGTTAGCCCCATAATTAACCCCTTACACTATAATATCAAGTCAGGAGTCTTCGTGATGAAGAACTATGTATGCAGTGATTTCTCTATATATGTCGCCAAAGCCTGCATGATAAACGTCGCGGAATTATCCCCACTACCGGGCGGTATATCTCGTGAGGGGCCACGAAGCTCGAGAAGCCTCGGACGCTGTTTCGGTTGCAATCGACTCATCCGTCGTTTCAAAGCAAATTCGAATTCTTCACGAGAAAATAAAAATGGCACTTTTTACAACTTTTTTATTCAAGCCTCACCTTAATAAAAATTGAAAATATCCGTTTTGTAGATCTGTGTTAGCCCATGATTAACCTCTTGTACTATAATATCAAGATTCGCGATGAAAACTTCGAACTATGTATGCAGTGATTTCTCTATATATGTCGCCAAAGCCTGCATGGTAAACGTCGCGGAATTATCCCCACTACTGTGGGGTATACCCCGTGAGGGGCCACGAAGCTCGAGAAGCCTAGGACGCTGAGGAGTGTAAACATAACACGGTTCGGGTATGTCTCCTGGACGATACATGTCGCTGGTAGACCCGTGTTGTTGACATATATCGAGAAGACACTGTATTACTAATTCCGTTTAAATTGAAATGAAATTCTATTTTACCGTAGTCGATGTTTACCCATTACTGAACACGTGGTTGTACAATAAATATAAATTTTCTATTTTTTCTAGTAGATTATGGGCATCAAAGAATTTCTAATCATTGTAATCATAAAATAAAAATTGTAGTGCAACGGGTTAAACCTTTGCACTCGAGTGGTGACTCTGAAGCACCACTAGAAATTATTGTGGCATTATTTCAAAGAAATTACAAAAAATATTACAAAATATTTGTTACATTACAAAATTTCTATTTAATAGATTACTAAACGTTTAAATATTATATGCAGAAATCGGATCGGTTTCGTGCGAATAACATGAAAATATTGCAAGACGAAAGAAAAATTTAGTTTTAGATTGAAAATAGCGCCGAATGCAAAGGGTTAATATACGTAAAAGAGATGAAAATCGTAGTTTTTCACGACTTTTGGTGTCAGTTTCTGCTTAAAATCCACAGACTTCAACATTTTTCGATGCGTGCCGTTTTTATCTGCGTCAACTGATTTCGACGAAATTTTCAGTAGGAAAACAGGTCACCGGAAATGGCATTCTCTGATACTCGTTTTAAAAATTATTTTAATGTGAAAAATTCGAATCTGAACCATTTGAACGCGCATTGCAGTCTGTTGAAAGGATAAGGCATTATTTATGGGATCACCAAATATTTAGTACTCCTGCTTTGTTATTGGCAGTAAGCCAGTTTCTGAATAATTTATTTTCGCATAATTCGTATATACACCACTATTTATATTCGAATGGCGACTTATAGTCGCCACTAAAAATTGCTGTATCATTATTCAAAATATTTTCTACATTATTAAATTTGTTTGTATTTAATAAATTACTAAACACTTCACTATTGTACGAGTAAATTGCACCATTTTCGTATGTACAACATGAAAAAAATGAAAAAGAAATTATTCGTTTCCGCAACTAACTCGAAAAAGGTCACAGTGATAGAATAAATCAAGCATAAATTCGTGGTTCACTGGCATATGATAAATTCAGTAAATAGGAAGCCTAGGAATATATTTGCCGATTGCATGAAATCGAAACCATGAGATAAAACGTGCTGCGTAAACGGAGAGAATTATTTACCGAGTATAAAAAAGCTGAACCGGTATAAAAAGCGTGGCGTACGTACATCGTGGATGCAATGAAAAATATAGAAACTACTAGACTGCGAATCTTTACGCAGATATAGATTTTTATGGATCAATCCATAGAGATTGGAATCGAAACAGAAATTCCTTCATGGCTCCTGTCACAATTTAAAAAATACAAACATTTTATTTATCTCATCACGCAGCTGGTGAAACGATGAAACTGTTTCTGCATAAAGTTATTAAATAAGTTCGCTTGTTTGTACGCGTATTTACGATAAATGTTGCGCTGAACGTTAGCGATTCAAATACAGTTTATTAAGAACTATTTGTTGCAGATGGAATGTTCGATTCGTAACGTTTACTTTAAACAAACGTGATTTCTCTCTGAATAAAATTGATTGATTAAAGCAAACACTATGGAATTCATTAGACTCCGGATTTGATTCATTCATGAGAACAATAAGCAAGTGCAATTTAAAACAGTGAAAATATTTAAAAACTTTAAGAATATTAATATATTATTTTCGCTACATTAAAATTATTAGCGAAAAATATAAATTCATATTTAGCTCCTGTGTCTTGCAATTGATGCACAAACTTTATATTTTGCATAAAGATCCGGAGTTTAGTAATCATCATGTTCCGTCAACGAACGACGCGAGTTTTTCAATACACTATGGTGAAAGTTGAATTTTTTCATTGAAAATTTAATGTTGTCGTCAATACGTTTATTTTCTCACTCGTACAAAAAGAATAGGCTGCGATCACATCGACTGAAATTGAAATAAACTGTAATTAAAAGTAAACTTCGATATACACAGGGTGTCCCAAAAATGTTGCGTATCCTTGAAAGGGGTGATTCCTGAAGTCGTTTGAAGAAACCTCTTCCTTGGAAAAAATATTCTCCGCGGCTTTGTTAAGAAGTTATTAACTAAAGAACACGGACCAATCAGACCGCTCTGCTACAGCTACTTAACAAGTTTGCGGAGAACATTTCCGCAAAAGAAAAAGTTATTTCAAATGACCTTGGGAATTACCCCATCCAAGGAAATACAACATTTTTTGGACACCCTGTAAACAGAAACTGAAGACAGGACTTCCGTGGGGATTCTCGGTATAACAGATTCAAAAATTCGAAAAATTATTTTTGCATAAATCGGAGGTGCATGTTCCCAAAGTCTCAACTACAAAAAATGGTAACCAATGGTAACCGAGAAGCTGAGAAAAGTGGAGGCGATTCAAGTCGGAATGAAATAATTGGAAGGTCCCAGCTAATGAATCGTGAATAAACCTGACACGGTCGGATCGAGACGGAACGGGGATCGAAAGCAGATGCAATCGCAAGATTTACGATTCAAGCGAGACCGGAGAGCAACCGGGGCGCGCGCGACCGCGGCGAACAAAAGACAAAACTCGAGTTGAAACGGTTCCACCGAACAAAGGAGAGGATGCCGCGTAAATAAATAGCTCGGGGGGTGCCTGCGCCGAGGATCGCGGTACGACCGAACGCGCATTTGTCCTCGGTGGCAGTCCGCTCGGCGACCGCGCCGGGTCCCCGCAAAAATCGGATCGAGGCAAATGGCCGAGTCGCCGTAACACGTAATTGTATCGTGTCAAACGCCGCGAAACGGTAAATGGATCGCACGAAAACTCCGATCGCGTTCCGCCAGATTGAAGCGCCATTGTTCTGTCGGCGATATTTAAGATAACTCGAGATAAGCCGGGCGTACATTGTACCGGGAATGACGCCGGCCACGTAGTGAGAAAGGAGAACACGCGGGGAAACGGTCAGCGAACAACGCGGAGAGGGACGGAAGAATGATGATAGCGCGTAGAATACAGAAGTACGTACTGGCTGAAGAGAGGTAACCAGAGAGAGAGAGAGAGAGAGAGAGAGAGAGAGACTGAGAATGAGAGGAGAGGGAAGAGAGGATCGAGAGGAATGCGAGAAGAGAAAGAGAAACGGGAAGTGGCAGGATATGCGCGGAGCAACGCTGGCTCGCGTGCTCAAAGCGATCTTGCAAATCAAGAGTGGATTCTCCTGCTCGGATGTTGGCTTTCGAGACGAGTGCCCGTGATCCTTTTAATTTCACAACGGAAGTATCGCGTGAAAGTTATCCGTAAATCCCTCGGCGGGGCACGGTACGTACAGAGGAAATGAGAAAACGTGTTTTATATACTTTTACGCTGACGCACACAATGGAGTGGGGAGCAGAGCTACGGGAAAACGTAAGAAAATTCGAGCGAGAAAATATGGTCGGTTTTGCGTCCTTTCGAAAGTAATGGCTAGCGGGCTGCGACAATTGAAATTATGGTAGGCTCTTAGTTCCGTGTTAATCTGCGTTCGACGTGTATACACGTCGATCCTCGCGATGCGGTTGACGTGTACACTCGTCGTGCAAAAAATAAATAATTTCTATTCACTGTAAACACTAGAAATGTCAATAAGACGGAATAAAAATGGCAGTGGTATGTTCCCATTATATTACCAAGAAAACTGGTATGTGTTTTTCTTTTTAAATTTAATTATTCTCTTTGGCATGTTTGATATTGCCCGTAGAATGTACTACTTTTTGCCAGCTATGTAGGTTGATTATTTTTTACTTGCTTTGAAAAATGCTGACTGTTGTAGCAGATTATTTTGTATTAAAGCTCTTTGTTGACATTTCCAATTGACTCAGCTTGATTTCATTAGTAATGTCCATGTTCATGTTCTCTGTGAATTTTTATATCCCATCCTGTTTTACGTTTATGACCTTGAATGACCTTGAACGACTATATCGTTGATATTGTCTCGAGAAGGGCTACAATCGTTGGAGTTCAAAAATATGGGGTTCCATTTAAAAAAAGAACTAAGTTGACCTTCAAATCACCTAATTATCTCCACCTAAAAAAAATGTATGTACAACCACGTGACGGGCCACAAACAACTTTTGTCTGAAAAATTTTTCTATCTAAAAAAATGTAGAATTTCTTCGGGTGGCTTGTCTTAGGTGCCTCACCCTGTATATTATAAATTATATTCTATATTATACGTATAAATATATATACACACACACTTTGTTTTCAGTAAAACTCTGATATTTCGTATAGATTGTGACTGTATTAACTACATAAAATAAATATCCTCATATGTTCAGTACTAATTACAACATCAATGAAATAATTCATTAAAAATTATGAAATAGCCACCCCGATCACCAGATTTGAACGCCATAGGAAAACTTATGGGATGAACTGGACAGACAGGTACGGAACTTTTGCCCTACTTCGAAAACACATTTATGGAATATTTGGGAACGAGAATGGAATAATACAGCAACAGAAAGCATGAAAAAACTGATCGCGCGGATGACAAGTATAGTGGAAACTGTAATAAAGAAACGTGGTGGATTCTTCGATGAAAAGAAAATATAAATATTTTTTTACTTGGTAAGATTTTTGATATACGAGTGCAGCATCCTTTCCTTGACATGTAAATCCTTAAATAAGGAAAAATGTGTTCGCATCCTTAAACGATTAATATTACAAATTATTGAAAATATTGACTTTTCTGTAAAACTAAAACCGTGAAACATTATTGGAGACCGATGTATCTCGAAGACTGCTTGATATGAAAATATGAGAACGTGATTTATTAGCGGTTTGAAGATAGCGCGAGGCTGTAGGGCAATGAATGACAATGAATGAGTGAGCGGAACACGGAGACAAGGATACCGGTTCGCGTGTACAAACGGAGATTACAAATCAGAGATAGAGGAGTCTTCCTTCATTTCTCCGTGTGCTTGCTCTCTCCTTGTGTCAATCTTTACTTTAACTCCATACTTGTCCTCAAATTAACTTAACCTCCCATCTCATTGAAGCGGTAAACATCGTTCGGACTTAAATCGAAAGTTGACATCATTTTATTTCATGAGAAAAATAATTTTCCGCTACATTAACAGCGAATTTAAATATATCTGATAACGCGCTTGAACAATTGTAGTACACTTGCTTACTCTGGAGAGGATATTTAATATTTCAGGAAAACAAATCAAAGTTAAAAAATGTGGTTAAAAATGTATCAAGTATACATAGTGTTCAGTAAAAATTTTACATATATCGATAATGATTGTTCTGATCTCTAACTTTTGTCATAGAGTATACGTAACTAATAACTGTGACTAATTTAGAGTAATATGGAGGCTCACCTTAAATTCGAAACACAATTTATCATTGAAATTGTAGATGTAAAGATTGTAAATTAACTCGGTTAAAAAGTGTAAGGATCACAGGGATGTAATTCACAGCATTCGGGCAAATGATTTTCAATTAAACTGAGCCAGTGGCAACACGGTCCTTGAACAATTAACGCATCCGCGCAGGCAATAAGCGGTTTACGAGATCAATGATTCACTGATCAAATTACGTGCCCGCATTAACTGACATAGGGAATTAGAAGATCATCGGGGTATTATTATGTAGCGTCGAATTAATTCTCTGTTAAATCTCTTCGCCATTTCCTCTTTAAATGAAACTGTTAGGTACTCGACACTTTGCAGCGGAATGACAGCGATTATCGCGTTTCGAAAAGTAAGTTAGCTTTATACATGTGTACAAATAGGTTCAAAAATGTATTAAATTGTATTCGATACGCAATGGTAAATACAGTCAATGAAAATAAATTGTACTTCCTATCAAGTTACTATTATACAATTTCACCCTTTGATTTTCAAAAATAAAAATAATAAGAATAAACAAATGGGAATCGTGTAGCAATTTTTTATGTGCGAATAAACCGTGGTTCTCAAACCTTTTTGTCTAGCGACACACTGAAATTATTAAACAAAATTCATAGCACCCCTATTATTATTTTTTGTTTTTATTTTAGATTTAGATATTTAGATATTAGTAGCACTTAAGTATTTGGCTTTTTACACATAAAAAAATCAAAGAGAACCACTGTTCTAGAAGGACTTAGGGTAAGGAACCCAATTACTGTGCCTATATATATTATACTTATTTTTAAAGCATAATGAATATTGAAAAAGAGATATATAACATACATAGATATATATATTATATACATATATAATAAATAATATAATATAATATATTTATTATACTTTTATTAACTGATTTTAATGAAAAAATTTGACATCACTTTTTGAATATTCATTATGCTTTAAAAATAAACAAAAAAGTAAACAAGTAATGTGTAAGAATGATAAATATTTGATATCAAGTGAACTAATATTTTTAGAAATAGACGTTCCACTTTTGGATTTTCCAAAGTGTCCACCATTTTCCGTATAAACTTTACCAGTGAATTCTGTAAGTAAAAGCAAGATGCAACAAAAAGTCTGTAAATAAAAAAAATTCGAGAAGTACAACAATACTCTTCCTCTTGGTACGAAATAGGATTAAGGCGAATTAAAGGGTAATACTCATATTAACATTTAAAAATGGACTCCATGAATCAATGAATTTGAATTTAAAACAAACATAAATTTTCCGTAAATAGAACCTAAAAAAATTGAATTCAGAAAATTGAGTGACACCTGAAAAACATAATGAATCATTCAGGGACTTTTTTAATTACTACGACAGTCTTATTTTTATCTAGACTGGAAATATTGCACGGATACATCTGGGACACCATGTATAGTAACTTGGGTGCGATACATAGTCCGACGTAGATCCTGTTTACCGTGGCGTGGGTGGTATTTTTAATTTTGACAGTTGCGAAGACAGTTTCGTGTTTCGAGTTTTCACGGGTGAAAAATGTGTGTCCTTCATTTTTGGCTGCCTATAAATCTACAAAGTTACATCGAAATACTCGATGGATGATTTCCTAATGTTCTCTGTGGGGTTTTGTCGGGTTTTAAAGACCAGTTTATTTGGAGAAATTCGTAAAATTTTATAACCGAAATTTTAAATTTGAATAGCGATTTTTCACAATATTTAATTAATGATGATGATATTTTGACTTCAAACCGCCCTGGGCATAAGTATATTGCAATTAAACTAATCTATATGAATCAGGCTTTTGACACAAGGCACACAGACTGACAGATAACAGTGGTCACTTTATGTTTATTGAATTCATATTTCCTAAAGAAAAACACGAAATGAATTATATCTTGTAGGTATTTTAGTTGTTTTGTATTTTTTTATTTACTTGTTTGTTTAAATGTGATCAAGAAATACTATTAGAGTTCACCGGTTTATTATACATCATTTTGAGTTATAAAACTGATGCTTAATTAGACTAATTTTTCTTCTAAATAAATTTTACTTTTATTTTTATTTATTATTCTTTTTATATGCGTGGAAAACATACTGACGATGGCATTATGTGAATTTTGGTCAAATTGTGAGACTTTGAACTACAAAATGGAGATGATAATTTAATTTAATTCACTTTCTTCGGCAATGCAATCAACAAATTTAAAATTCATTGACAGAATAAGTTAATTCCAATCGTCCTTACTTCAATAAATCAATTTAGATAAAAGATGCGTTAGCTTAACGTTACTGTTCAAAATCGGACAGTCCATATGCAACAATCTAATAGTTCTTTGTTATTATATAAAAATATTTTCATCAAAATCTTTTGTATTGATGAGAGGTGGGGATATCATTCGAATTGCCCATACGGAGTGAATTTCATTGTTTTGCGTACCAGAAATCTGTATACATGATCTCTTAAGTTACTGATTTATATAAAAATATTTCATTTTCCTACATTTTTGTAGCATTGCGTACAGGGTGGTTAACAGTTTCGTTAACGCATAAGATGAAAAGAATCATATAGAATGGAAATATTCTAGGTCGGAATAAATGTTTGGTATTCGGGTCAAAATAGTTTCGAGTTGCAAAGGGTGTGATTCTGAAAAGACTACGGGAAGCAGCATCTCGGAAAGTAGGTAACGCGTTGACAAAGGATTCTACCAATCGTGGCAAAAATTCGGTTTGAAAGGGAATATTTAGTGGGTGGTACGAGCTCTCTGTGAAAAGGAGCCACGACCCGAAAATGCGAAGCGTAACCGCAAAGGCCGCTCCCAAGTCGCCTGCTACAACGCGGAAGTACGCACGTGCGCGATACGCAGCCCCGGTGGTTTCCGTAACGAGTTCCGCGAGCTGGCGCGACGTTGTGCATGGTGCATGGTGCATGGTGCATGGTGCATGGTGCATCCCCCGCTTTCAGCGCAATCGCGCTCGGTGTAACGAAAATACAAATGCGCGTGATAATAACGGGACCTTTCTCCCGCGAGCTTTCTCCTTCGAGAACGGGAAGAGAAGACCGGAGAAAAACAAAGAGAAATAAAATATGAAAGAGGAGCGGACTTTGTCCGAAACGCCGAAAGAGACACTAAAAAAGAAAAAGAGAGAGAACAAGTACAAAGGGAAGATTCTCGCATTTGGAGGACCCGCGAAAAATATCCGCCGAAATATTGTTGCATATCGAAAATACCACCAAAAGCGACCATTTTACATTAATTTCTAAAAATAACGATAATATATCTGTCCACATTTGTAGGCATTCTTTCCATAATATAGGGTGTTAATTTTAACTCGAGTATCTTAATTATTTCCGCTACTATCGAATGTAAGAAAAAATGGCTAAATAGGATGTACGTGGTTCTGAGACGTGCATCTGACGGTGATGAAAAAAAAATCCTATGAAGGTCATTTTAACGATTTATTCATAGTCATCGCATTTATTTTACATGACAGCTGACATTTCGGACACCATTTCGTGCTTTATAACCTACTTCAGCATTTTCTTGGTCATAAATTTGCATTCACGGCTGAAAATATTATCGCGAAATGGCGTTTTTTTTTTTCACACTTCTGAGACTGAAGGGGACGCATAAAGTAGGAGGATAATTTTCTCACGTTATCGTGGGCGCTCGATGGCAACAAAGCAACGCGGTGAACGACGAAATTTCTGCATTTCGGGCGTCTTTAACGCGCACGTATAAGCATTAAAAGACACTGGCAGAACGTCATAATCGTCGGTTACGTACCGAGTCTTATTGCCTAACCTGAAAGTCTCATCAGCCGCGTACACCTACTCCAGAACCCTATCAAATATTTGCATTTTGCAGTCTCGCGGGATTATACAATGAGAGACCGGTTGTGCACAATTCTAGACGCCGGGTAAATGCTTTACCGTCGAGCAGTTACGGGATAATTAACTTATTATCTGTGTCGTTGTATTGCTTTCGACTCGCGGGTAGCGAAAGGGTTCCGAGCGTTATCTTCATTTGCGATCTTAACGCCGAACGACGTTGTTACGGTTCGGATTTCTTCGTGGTCTCGCGTTATGTCGTTGGGCCAACGAGCATCGTTGGAACAACCATTCGGCCGGCGGAACGATTTTTCCGGCGCGGCGGAAAACCAGCAAGAACGGTCCAGAGAAGAGAGGAAACTGGCCAACGCCTGCCGAGAGCCGAATCGCGAAATTCCCACGGTCTCGATTGCGGCTATTTATTTATCGACGAGACAGAATCATTCGAATGTGTCTCCAAGCTCCCACTCGTGCCCGCTGGAAAATCATTTTATTCCGAGACCACCCGGGTCTGTACTGTTTCAACGAGTGCACTTCTAGAGAGCAATAAACTGAAGACGGTATATCGTGGGTGTCTGGCTTGAAGTGTTGTTTTTAAGAGACTCGATAACATTGGTTACTATATTACGAGTTCCATATACGGGGTGTCCCATTTTCACCGAGTTATCTCTGTTTATTCCTTAGAAATTGATGTTCATTCGTTGGCCAAATTTTTATTTAATTTTTAATATCTAATTTATATTTTTATAAATTTCTTCTTTATTTTATATATAAAGTAAATGTTTTATTTTTATATATATTTTTAAATTTTATTTTTAATATTTATTTAATTATTTAATTTTTATTTACTTAATATCCTATGCCAAGTTTTGAGTACAAGCTGCGACCATCGAATATTGTTAAAATTGTTAGAATAGTCACAGTCTTCTTCGAGAAATAGCACTCGGTAAATGAAATAACGATTCGCGAATACTAATTTGAACAGACACGCAGCTTAAGTGTCCATTCATTGGACAGGTCGCCCTAATCAATATTTTGTTGATCCAGTTTATGGACAAAAGCATCTTTTTCATTTGCCTTTTTTAACCCTGGAAATCACCCGAGTCAGGGCACAATTAATAATAACAAGCGTTTGCAGGATACAGCACAGCGCCACATTATTCAAGAAGAGCCGCGCGTAACTGCCCTCTAACGATCAAATTATCAAGACAAATGAATGAGATTTTCATAATTGGCGAAGGAGAGTCGCTGCAATGTTTTCACAGTGACAACTTGAAAATTGCGTTCTCTGAGTTGCGTCATGTTTGCAGCGAGGATGCGAAATGTCCTACGGTGGTTAATAAGTTGCAACAGTTGACACCGGATGAAAGGAAAACTTTGGGGAAGTAATGATTTGCGGTGACTAATTTTCAGTTTAGTTTTTTAATTTACCTCAGCCCTTAACCCCATACATTATCGAATCAAACGCGTAATTGCAACAGCGTTACAATGAACTCAATTGTTAATATAGAACTTTTATGCTAAACAAACATATATAAATATATTTAACATACTTTCGTGTTTATTAATCAACGTGAAATAAGAACTCAGCAAAATTAAAGTTGAAATATCTCTAAAATTATTAATTTTTCGACATACGTAGGTTAATATCTTTTTATAGAGAATGGCGAGTTGCAAAAATAGTGCATAGAAAAATATTAAGTGACCTATAAGTGACCTTGAAATCTCCGAAACTCTATTGCCAAGAAAAAAGGTGTTACTGCCATATTGTAGTCCTATCTATACTGAAAAATTTTGCTTAATAAAGTTTCCACATATTTTCAAAAACAGGGGAGATAGTGATGTGCTAATATGTATATACTGGACCACCCTGTATACAGGGTGAGTCATCTAAAGTTCGCACCTCGAATATCTTTGTTGTTTTTAAATATACGTCAAATGTCTTATGGACAAGGTCAATGGTTCAGCGAGGCTCACACAATGCCATAAAAATATTTATTTCTGTATTTAATATTTTTAGATATCTCAAGATCACCATCATCTTTTCGAACGGGACCACCCGTTTTTAAACACCTGCGATAACAGTCCATTTCAATAGTAATTCATTGACTATAATTACTCAAGGTCACTCAACGCCAAAGACGCACGAATACGCAATTTCGTCGCCCGTCGGTGAGTGAATAAAAACCGCCACGAAATGGAGTTGATGCGAGAAGAATTGTCTTTCAGAGTGCGCTGAAACCGTTCGCACGTTGCCCGGACAAAACAGAATCGTTCCGGACCGCTTGGCGGTAAACTGTTCTCGGTTATGGCGCGAGTAAAGAAGACCGGATCCGTCGGCGGAATATTCGGCTACAGAGAGGGCGAGGCAGAACGATCGTTCACGAAAGTGTCGACCGAAAAGGGCGGCATAAAGTCCAGCCTCGGTTGAGAATCAGTTTGGTGTAGAGGACCGTTTCAATTTCCAGTTTCCGCGAAATCGCCGGAAGAAAATGGAAAGAGCGCGAAGGAGCGAGCACGCCCGTGTCGTATGCCCGTCGCGTTTCACGAACGGATTCGAAACACCGTAACCAGTTTAAGGCCCGAAAACTTGCTTGATATATTGCGTACGTAACTGGGGGAACGCTGTCATAAACGACGAACGACATTTATGGGACCACAGATTTCGGTGGTACGCGGGCGGCCGTAACTTCGAACAGTTCGTCGTGCGGGAACTACGGTTAAACAAGGATGGACGAAAATGAGAAACCAGGAGAGAGAGAGAGAGAGAGAGAGAGGGGAGAGAGAGAGGGAGAACGGGGATCCACGCGGAACTTCCGAAGCACGATACTGCCGGTAATGAAAATAAAATTACGCCCGGTGTCAAAATGCCGTGCGAATTTGTTGAGAGCGCTCTCGGCCGTTCCCGGACAAATATTGGATTTCACGTGTCGGGGGCCACTTAAAGTATTACGCTCGCATGAAATATTGCCGCGAATGAGGAACGCTCTTTTGAGTGACGTTTAATCACAGGGAAAATTCCGAGCGGGAAAACGTGCCCACGCGGCGTAAACACGGCGTTCGCGAGCACGTTGGAAATTTTATAGCCGATTCAAGAAGAGATTCGAGATGATTTACGACGGCTACGTTAATGCACTGCCGTTCGATTGCTTCAATTTCTGCGAAATTGTGCAATCGTGACAGGGGAACGGAGGTGGTAATTTCAGTTTGAACATCCTTCGAGAAGAGTAGCACCTGATCGGTGGTCCTGTATTAACGTACGAAGGAAAAGACGAGTGTTTCTGAACACTTTTCCTACCTTCGATATTACTCTTTCACCAAAAAAGAATTAACGGCTAAATATGTCTTAAGAAATTTTTTATTAGCAATAGTAATTTCACTTTGGTCAAGTTCACTTTAAAAATTTGAAAACTATTGTGAAAATCATGTAGGCTCTTCCACTTTTATTTTAATGTGTGAAAAGTATAAGAGAAAGTAAAAAATGTGCTCGACAATAATTTGATGGTACTATTGTTTAGTTTTAACTGAAATAGATTGTTCTTGATCGCGGATTGGTATAGTTAAAAATGATAAGTTATTGTAAGTATTGACATAAAAATCATGAACTTGTCATAAATTCTACAATTTAATATTTCTGCATAGTCTTGCGTTAACGGTCTGAAACAGACGAGGCAAGTCATATTATGCAACTTACTATGCATTATGAGCGTACAAATGTGCGCACCATGCGGTTGCCATCGCGGAACTTCGTAAGCTGATGTTGCATTGTAAAATTTATATATGTGTATGGTAGAATACACAGGAAACACTATATTTTCAGCTATTACTAAAATGAATAAATTGTTAAAAATTTGTTGAAAAAATCAAAAATTTTGATTATACAATTTTACAATAGGTATTTGTACTGTTATTTGAAGCAGCTCGTAATTTCATCATGGTTCATTAACTGAAAGAAGCTGATTAAAAAACTAAAAATTTCATCATCTACATATTTTCGGAAACGTATGATAAAGTATACATATACAAATTATACAGGGTGTACCAGATAAAGTGTTACAAGCTGTTTTCTCAGAATCTAATGAAAATATCGACTTCATATTCTTTGTAAATTAAATGCTCACGGGATCCTAATATTTTAGTATGCATTAAATTTTTTGTGGGAATTTTTTGGGAGTAAAAGGGGGGTCCCGAAAATTTTTTAAATGACATTTTTTTAGTTACATTTACTTTACAAAATTCGTAATTATTCGCTGAACTTTGATACGCGAACATTGTGGACCGTACCAGGTAATTCTCCAGACAATAACAATAAATGAAGCTGTCTACCATGTAATTAACCGTGTAACCGCATAATAATGCTACAATATGGATTTAGAATGGAGAGAGGTAGTCATGTGCCCATATTGTTGGTGTGAAAAGTATACTATGAAAACAAAGCGTATTTAGTTAAATATTTAAGACAATATTACGAATTTCCTTTTAATAATATGGAAACGTGCTTATACTTTACTATCATCTAAATTATAATTATGGAGAGTAACTCATAAAAATTTCATTTTTGTGGCATACTTATCATATTTTTATGTTATACAGGGTGTCTCAAGGCGGATGGTACCAACTGGCATGTAGTGATTATATTTGCAAAAAATAAGTGAGCAAAACGAATCAGTTAATATATATGTTTTTTTAATATTCATTGTGCTTTCAAAATAAATATAATTAATATAGGCACAGTAATTGGTACCCCCACAGTAATTGGGTTCCCTACTCTACTACCTTGATGTTTTTGGTATGAAGAATGTTTAAAGTTAAAAATCCCCTAAATAATTCTTCGGTATTACATATTCAGTATTTTGATGTTCAACGTCCCTTCTCGCCATGAATTCGAATATTATCGCGGAACCCACGAAAGAAAGTCACCGTGTTAAACATAAACGCGTCCAATTACGCAACATTTAACGTCTTTAAAACCCGGAAACGATGGTCGTCGTTTAATTGTAAAAATAGTCGCGCAAAGGGCTGGAAAGAGGAAGTTTGCCAGCAGCAGGCCACCGGTAAACAGGACGTATTAAATAATCCAATTTATGCGACGCGCAGGGGCCGAAATATGCTCTCCCATTGAATACGATAATGTCATTTCGTTCTGCCCCTAAGCTCGCGTCGCGCTAATAAAAATAACCGTATTAATCACTTACATTACGTCGGCCAAAATATTTCCATGTTTACATACCTGAAACACAAAAATTTCACAGGTGAGACGAGGACGCTTCTTCGAGCAGAAATGGACGTAATTTTTATGTACACATAAATTTTCGGACAACGTTCAATTTCATAAATAAAATTTTTTCGATTGGCGTTTAATTTTCAAGAAAATCGAATTTCGAAATCGCCGGTTATGCGTGCTGTTCGATGGTCATCGTCTGACGCGTCTGACCACGACTGACTAATTCTACTTCCTGTGAATGCTAGGACACGCGAATCCGTCGAATTTTCAAAAAGAACGAAGTATTAATCGAGAAAATGTTATTCGTTTTTTACTTATTTTTGCAAATAGTACTGTACTTGAGACACCCCATATGTTCTAGTATTTGTCTACTTGTTATTACTTGTTTAAAATAATCTGGAATTACGGGAAAAGCATGTCAAGCGTAGATGTCCAACAAGAGTTGGGATGTTCACGCAATTTTTAATTTTTCAAGTCAAATTTTAAAAAAGTGGGATCAAATAAAATCTTGTTTTCAGTGAAAGTATGCTTGGCAGATCTGAAATAAATAAAAATCGTGTTAAATTCTGTCGAATTTTATATTCTAGCATTTTTTGAAAATTTTCAGGAGCTGTAAATACATAAAGATCCGCGTGATCGTTTCTGCCCACACCTAATAGGTATAACACATCGCACTGAACAGTACGACCATTCACGACGGAATACAGTGATTTCTCTGTATATGTCGCCAAGGCCTGGATGATAAATGTCGCGGAATTATCCCCACTATAACGGGTATACTCCACGAGGGGACACGAAGCTCGAGAGGCCTCGGTAAACATAACACGGCTCTATGTCTCCTGTACGATACACGTCGCTGGCAAGACCCGTGTTGTTGACATGTATCGAGAATTCACTGTAAATTCAAGTTAAAAGGCAGGTTTTCAATTCGTTTTCTTCTTTTCTCTCGATTTCTCAATTTCTTCTAGTATTTTTTACCGTGGACGACGATGTTGGACGGTCACCTCGACCCGCGGAGTCGAAAAGACGATCGATAATGAACTCGCTCGCACCGTGACCCGATGAGAACCGGACGCGAGAGAACGAGGGAAATGTCGCGCCGCAATTCGAGACGACTAATCGGGACGAGGATCGCTTTATCGCGGACCGGACTCGTCGCAGCAACTTTGAAAATCTCGGGTAAACTTTAGAGTTTCACTTAACGAGCCAGCCGGAAATGGAATCTTTTACGACGTTTTTGCGACCGATTTAAGAAGTCGCTAGCCCCGCGGGCAACCCGGCAGCTTTTCGCGGGATAAAACGCCGCGGCCCGTTGTTTTAAAGTTTCAACAATAACGGACGGGACAGGACAGAAACTTGGTGTTTCCAGGAAAAACGAGGGGACGCCGACGAGACGAGCGACGGTCCGAAAGAAAATAAACACGCGGCCAGGTGCTTTTCAATACACGGCCACCGCGCGGAATGAAAATTTGTCGGGGAAATGGAATTTGATTCGAAATCCAACTTGACGGAGCGCAAACAATCAATTTCGGGATTAACCATTTACGCTTTAATATATTTTAATGGACTGCGGTGTGGCTGAAAGTGACTGCAACGTGCACGCGCTGCAATCACAAATGGAAATTATTTATGTATTTCTACGCCGCTGTTCGTATCGAACGAAATAAAAATACAAATCACTAGAGATTGAGTTAGGGTATTTCGCCCGTAACGCGTGTATCGTTGTGTGTAATGTAGTTGCAACTGATGTGCAATGAATAATTAGTATTTATATATTGTATACGATTATAATAATCAATATTTTGGTTAACCTCTGTGCCAGTAATCGGGTAACTGGTGATACCGATTTTCTACAGGGTGTCCCAGAAATGTTGTTGGGATATTGCCTTAACAATTTTTGACGATTTTATGTGCTCGTTGTGACACCGATGATTGATTTTTGGGCCACTGTTGCCAATAAAATTTTAAGTATAAGTTTTAATACCACACCAATATACATTTCATCAATTTATAAAGTTTATTTATGTTATATTATATTTTAGTATAAAATTATAAAATTTTCGATATCATTACTATAAAAGATAAAAATTACTTGAAAATTTACTATTTTGTATTCCAATGTGCATGAAGAGTCATGCACAAATTTTTGCACGGTCTTACGACCGATAGAATAGAAATTTATAGCTTCAGGGATTATAATATATTACACTGACCCTAACACAGCAAGAAATCGATAAAAATTATATTTTTTTTTATAGTAAGCTTAGCAGTTTCCATGTACATCAAATTTTCTTTTCACGACGATTTGCTATCGTTATTCGGCCGATTGTTTGTAAAAGATTCACTGGAGCTTGAAATAATAGACTGTAAAATACACCAATCTCGTGCGACAATAAATAAACGCAACTCGATCCGTGTTCATCGAACATCTCTCCAAATAAAAGTGACTAAAAATAGGAGAGCTAAACATTCGATAATTTTTCCAGCAACCGACCGGAAATTCGTTCTTCTCCACTGTTGGTTTAAAAATCACGTAACCCAGAAGAAGAAGAAGAGCAAAAATACGGGAGGTACGGTTTCCGTGAGTAGAGAGGACGGAAAAAAGGGATGGAGGAAGGGAAACCCGGGGAGTAAACGGAATAATGAAGGGACATCGCTTTAAAGTTTCCTGATCTGATCCGTTCCTGTGAAACTCGTGAAACGTTTAACTGAATCTTTCCCACCGTGCTCCTAATTTCTGCACAACCTCGGAAATATTCGAATTGGCATGATGTTGCGCAAAAGATTTTCGCACGGGTCGGGTCGAAACAGTTATTACCCCTTCTCTCGATAGAGAACGGTATTACACGCGCAATTCCCGATGAATCAAAAGCAAAACGCTACGCGCGATAACACATTCGCTTTATTAGCCACGAAATTTCATCTCACGAACAGGTGGTCATTGCATAGATAACATTTCGCCGAAAAATGAATTTTCTCATATCGATATTATCTGCGGAATTTGTATCGTTCCCTAACTGTCCGTCGAATGCGAAAATGAAGAAATTAATGGAATTGGATACAGATTGCAGTTATAACGAAAATTTAAATTTCCATATTTTCTCTTCGCTTTATAACGAACTGAATTTTCTGCGAAAAAATCGAAACTATGCACGTGCAGGAAAATAATCTATGCACATTCGCCGTACACACTTTTTACTTTTTTTTTTAATGTTAATTTTCAGTCGGTTATACGAATATTACGATATTAATAATTAATGAAAAAAAGGAATCCTCAGAATAATTTTGCATTTGTACAATTTGTAATATTCTCAGCGTATTTTATTCCAAGTCTAGACGTTATTAAAATATGACGATTGGAATAATTATTCTAATAAAATTTTCAATTTATTCCTTACTTCCTTTGGTACCTTAGCATGATGTTTTCTTAGTAATAATATATTTGTCATACGTAGTATTTTAATATTATTCTTTTTGAAAATAACAATTCCGTTTGTCGATAGTAACACGACTGTATAATTACAATATTGAATTACGTTAAATATGAATAATTTGCAACAATAAATTGACTATATACGAAAAGCTTTTACATATTTGAAATAACCAAACTGCAAAAAGAATAGTTCGAAACTGATTTATTTTTCCGAATAAGATTTCCGGGTTAGTAGCATTCGTCCTTGAAGTGGATTCATATGTTATTTGATTTAGTACAAACACATATTCACTCTAGTTACTATTTTTATTTTTAACAAAATTAGCTTTAAAATGCTAAAAATTCAAGCCTTTCGTGCTGTTTAAGATTTGCTAAAATATTATTTAAAGTATAGATTCATCTCCCTCTGATTTTCATTTGGAATAGTAGCAGTAAATATTGTTTTAAATCAATACTTTCATAATTCAAAAATAATATAATTCAAAGAAACAAAAATAAAATAATATAATTAAAATAATATAATATAATAATATAATATAATAATATAATATAATTAAAATAATATAATATAATAATATAATATAATAATATAATATAATTAAAATAATATAATATAATAATATAATATAATAATATAATATAATTAAAATAATATAATATAATAATATAATATAATATAATAATATAATATAATTTTATGGCAATAAAATTTGAAAGTCCAATGCGCATGTGCAAGAACCGATGTGACTGATTAGTAATGTCATCGAGTCTTCTTATTATAGTACGTAAAAGTATACAGGGTGTCCCAAAAACGTTGCACACTTTAGGGACACTCTGTGCATGGTTAATAACAAATAACGTTCAAATCTCCATTGACTGAAGTTTCTGTCGTTTTATTAGAAATTACTTTTGGTTTATGAATTATTCAAGCTGGAGGACTTGCCGAGCAAACTCCGAAACGATCAACAAACTATTTCATCTTTCAAAGGAGGGAAAGCCCCCGCAAAGTAAACTTCATTTTCGACAAAAGAAGATCGGATACTACCGTAAACAGAGCAAGAGCAAAGATTCCCCGGTGAAGAAATAATTCTCTTAAAACGGTGAAACGAGTTTGTTTGCCAAGAAACGTCTCCGCGTCGAAATGGTCTCGACAAATGTTATAAGGTCCGCGGCGGGGCCGATCTCTCGCCGATTGTTGTCTCGCTCGCGATTTCCTCGCGCGGTTGCTCCCTTTCCAACTCGAGGAATCGTCTTCCCGCTCGGGGCGTAATTGTCCGACCCGCGACTCCTTTCATCCCCGTCCGAATGAAATTCTCGAGTTATGACGCGGAGCGAGCGAGAGAGAGAGAGAGAGAGAGAGAGAGAGTGCCCGTTTCTTTTTTATTCCCCGTTCGATTTTCTATTTTACCCAGCGGAGTATCTCGGAATCGATGATCTCGGCTGGGATTCGCTCCGAGGAAACTGCCGGTTTAATTGAAGTTCCGACCCCCGGCGACGACACGAATTCTCCAAGAAGCTTTCAACGTCGACTTTATTAAGGACAACGGCGTGGTATCGCGGCGGCCGTCGGCGTCGGGCGCGCAGGACAATCACGTCTTTTTTTTCCCCTCCCCTCCCCTCCCTTTCTCTGTCTTTCTCCGTTTTTCATTCTTCGCTCGCCTATTTCTTCCGTCGAACGACTCCTCCGCGCACCTCTCGTCCCCATTTTCAACGAATATAACAAAGAATCATGGCGATGGTATGACGGACGAGAATGGGAGTCGCGAAGAAAACGGGAAAATGGCACTGGGTCAGCCGGGGCAGACTCTGATTAAACGCGGGACCAAGGACATCCGCGGGCGAACATCCTGGGGGAAGTTCGACGTGAATTCTTGCGAACCTGCGATTGTCCCGTCATCCAGATCTAGTAAGGACGGTATTCGAGGATCTTAATGCTGGAATCTGCCTCGGGGAACACTATTGTGTCCTTCGCTTGATCAATGTAACGAGCATCTCGCCCCGCTTTTCTTAAATACTTCAAACTAGGCTGCAAATGATTATGCGAGGCTAAACTTTACTTCAGGAAACCAGAAATTTTTTACTTTTTTGTATGTAATATAGTAGATTTTGGGGAGGAAATACTGAAAATCCAAGTATTAATCCTAGGAGATCAGTAGTTCTAAAGTTATGCCTGCGTAAAGATGTGCATTTTTAGAGTTTTTGCCAGGTAACGACGCCGCCATATTGGTGTGTACTCGGATATCGTCCAATGAGCGGATCCGCGAGAATGTACATAGCAACATGGCAGCGCCTTTATCTGTCAAAAACGCTTAAAATCGCTCAATTTTGAACACGCGTAACTTTCGAACCTGGGAACTCCTAACATTAAAACTTGGATTTTCAGCATTTTTTTGCCAAAATCTGCAGGATTACATGAAAAAAGTGAAAAATTTCTGGTTTCCACGGGTAAAGTTTAAACTCTATGCAATTTTTCTAGACGATATTGAAGGAGAAGGAATCGAATAAAATATTATTTTCAGTGGTAGATTTTATAGATCTTAAATAAATCAAAATCGTACTGAATTCTGTCGATTGTAATGTTCTAAAATTTTTTGAACAATTTCAGAAGCCATGAATGCATAAAGATAAATTTCACATTTTCTATTTATTTTTCTTTGTATTTAGGAAATATGCGAAGAATTTCTGGCCAACCTAATCAAATGCAATTAACGTATAAACTCAAACTGCTTTAAATTGCTGCATTTTTTCCTATCAACGACAGGTATTTCTATGAAAATTCGCTCTCTAATAATTGCGGAGAATATATTATTTGTACCGAGGTGTTCGAATAATGTTTTCATAGTAAAGACTTTCAATATTGGCAACATAATAACTGTCGCGTGTACGGCATGATTGTTCCCCTGGGTTAAACTAGCGATGCAGTAACGCAAGACTACCGAATGGTTCGTTTTAATTGAATGGCTTGGTTCTAATTAATTAAACTTTAATGGTAAAAGCAGTATGTTTGTTGCGAAACGAATTACCGTGGCGATATGTTTCTGTGAAAGCATTGCTAGTGAATAGTGGCGTTGTCGAGGTATGATTTGAGGTCTTTAACGTTTCAATTTTGAACGTAATAACTGGGATGCGGATCTTTATGCAAATTCCGGATTTCAAGATTTACTCGATAAACTCGAGAACTAAATATGAACTGAGTACTTTGATAAACATTGATGCTATATAAAGAAGAAAATTAAATCTGCATTCTATTTTCTTACAATTTCCATTTCGTTGTATTTCATTCTGTGCCATTTGCTGTAAATCCATAAAGATCCGCAGTCTAGTAATTACAAAAGCTCGGTGTTCTTAACTGAAGACTCCTTTCTGTTATAATATAATTCCAAGTGCCCGTAGAAATTTTAATTGTGCCAACAATAATGCCCAACTTGGCAATATTGCTACGGCAGCAATTATTATATTTTTCCATTGTTTTTACGTGGCGATAAATTACAGTTATCGCAATATAAGGTAATCTCGAGAATTAAACCAGCGAAGAACGCAAATAAACATACTTTACAGGCACACGCCATTTGAAAGAACATGGAGTAAAATTCTGATAATGAGTTTTTAATTAACTAATATTTTCCGATGCATTGTTTAACTGGAGTTGTACAGAATCAAAGATATTCAATGCATCCACTATATAAAAATAATATTAAATCAAAAATTTTAAAAACTGTTTTGATACTAATTTTAATTTTTTTTTTTTTGGTATAGGTTTAAGAATTATTTGTATGTATTCATTTTAAAATAGAAACAACTATATTTATACTTGTAGTAATAAATCTCAAGACTGTTGTGCTTCAAATGTGAAAGCATATTACAGTGCTTACTCGATATATGTCAAAAACACGGGTCGAGCCAGGGACATATATCGGCCAGGAGATACTGTTCTTTGATCCACGCGACCTTACACTCTTCGGTCACTCGAGCTTCTTGGCCCCTCACGAGGTATACCCCGCGGTAGTGGGGATAATTCCGCGACATTTATCGTCTAGGCATTTCGGACATATATAGAATAAACAACAATCTTGTTTAGTCGTGTAAATTTCAAAATTTCAATTATATCTTGTATTCAAATATGCAAACGGATAAAAATACTTCATTTTTTATCCTAAATGTTACTCAAACAAAGGAATTTTTGCAAATTTGCTTACACCGTCAAACCAATCATTTGAGAATAAAACATTCATCAATTCTGACAGTAGTTTTCGAGGTATTCCTAAAAATAGGTTTGCTACCCCATAAATTTATTAACGTATAGTACCAATTAGGTGAAAAAATTTGTATAAAATACTTTTATGAAAATTGCTGTGTCATAGTAAATTACATACTAGTAAAGCTTCATTAAAATTGGCGATTAACACTTCATATGATCTGACAGAGAAGTCGCATTTATACTTATCAAAGTTTGTGTGAAATCTTTGCAGCGAATCAGCTACGAATATAATAATAAGTCGGAAGTTTAAATGTTCTTTTAGAAGATCGTCAGATTAGCGTTTCTGCAGATTGGGAAACGGAGTTTTGTTCCCGGCAAGACGATTTCGAGTCACCGTGCCTCGTTACGCTGGTTTTCCCAAATTTATACAGCCGCACGACGAAACCCTTCCCGTCCCTTCGCCTTACCTCGTCAAGCAGAGGAAACCACATAAAAAGAAGGGAGAACGAAGAACGAAAAAAAGAAAAAAAAATACAGAGAACCGCGGGAGGAAGGGAGAAAGACCGAGCCATTACCACTTGACTCGAATTGCAAAGAACTCCTTCGTTACTCGGGATTCCACTTGACCCAGTAACGAAAGGTAACGATCCTCGATTTCTTCTCGCGAATTCAACCGTCATTCCTTCGCATTTATTCAATATCTGGCGAATCTTTTACAACAGATCCAAGTCTCCACTTCGAACATCGTACGATACACGATTGGAACTTTCGCTCATCCGTATTCGCGACAAAGAAGACAGGTTCACTGATTAATTTCCATCTGCTCCCCACTCACGATGACCCCCATTAATATATGAACACTTAAAAAGATGAAAATTAAAGAAAAAAATTTTTCCAAGATTGCAATTGTTCGAAATTGCAGAGAAAAACTACAAGTTATATTTTACAACGTTTTAGTAGACACGGTCACAAGAAAATAGTAGCCCTACACGATATATGTCACAGCACGGACCCGAGGATTGGGCTTACATCAAGAATCTACTGTATTTCTAAAAACGTGTTTTGGACTTTCATGTTAATGGTTGATTTCATCAAAAGATGAACCAGAATGTGTAGAATGGGTGATCAAAAAAAAAATATATATATCGAATATTTTTCGAGAAGCTATCTCACTCACATAAGTTTCCGAAAACCTACCGAGCCTTAAAAGTAACTGATACATGTTGTCTTATAGAAATTACAAGATTGAATTTATTTGGATTTTTTGCGATTTGTATTATAATATATGCTGTACTAAATATATTTATGTAATCATTTCCCACGAAAGTATCTTTATAATTTCAGTAATTGTAAATTAAAAAATCGTGACATGTAAATCGCTGTAGGTATTTTGTGCGATTAAATACAGTAAACGAAAGAATATACAGTGATTTCTCTATACATGTCGCAAAGACCTGGATGATAAATGTCGCGGAATTATCCCCACTACATATAACACGGCTCGGGTATGTCTCCTGGACGAAACAAGACGCTGGCAAGACCTGTGACATATATTGACATATATATCCTTGTTGACATATATCGAGAATTCACTGTAGCGAGAATTCTAATATCAATCAGTCCATTTTGATTCGGAATATTGATCCGCGTCGCAAAATCGACGAGCGTTGTTCTGAAAACAGACCTACATTAATTAATCTGCGTAAGTAAAATTTAGATACGACAGACTGTCCGTGTCAACGATTTTAACAAATTACCGGTCGGCGTATCGCGACTGTACAATGGTAATTAATTAGGAATGAAATAATGATCCAACCGGCGGGAAGGTGTACGGCTGATCAAATTTCGAAGCAGGCGGGGACGTAACAAGGAGATATGAGCGTTCGCATTGTAGATGGAACGCGCCAAGTTTGAAACTCTGAATGGCTGACAGGGAAACAACAGCTTCTGTGTAATTGCTCAATGTAGGAATGTACAATGGCGGGCGTGCCTATACTTATGGTACACAGTCATTTTCAACATTTTATCGTGTTTTACGCTTCAATGAAAATAGATAACTTGTTTCTACAAATGGACTTGTACTTACAAATGGACCGCGGATTTTATGCATTTATGACAAAAATGAACAGGCGTAATTCAAGACAGTAAAACCATTAGAAGAATTTAAAAATACTGTTATATTATTTATAAACAATTAAAAAAATTAAGAAAATAAATGTCTATTTCACTCCAGTTTGTAGCAATTCAGGTAGAATTTATTTACTTGCAAATAACACAGAATTTGTTCTATGTATAATTATATTAATCGCCAAATGCTGATGGCACACGTAACATTACGAAATTATGATATTCCTCGTTCCAATTTCCAAATTTAAACATTTCGTTGTCAGCAGATGGAAGAAAAATTGGTTATATATTCTCTAAATAAATGATCCTCGATTTTTACGATTTAATTAACAATAATTTTTAAAAATAATCTGTCTGTATTATTATTATTTATTTATTGCTTTAAACCATACAAGGTTTATATGTACAATAGAAGCTATACAATAATATTATACGATATTATTGTTATACAATTATATTTGCCAACGTGGGTTTATATTCACTGAATATAAATTATTTCGATGCGATGTATTAATGGCACAGTAAACAAGAATTAAATTTAAACAACCTTCCACGTCTATGGTGGTAACTATTTTTAAGGTGTCAGGAACCACATAATCAATCAACCGTAAGTTTTAATTGTCTCGTGAAACTTGATAAGCAGGATGTGCATCGCGGAAGCGTATTTTGTTGATAACTCCGGCGGCATAGTTTCGGTGTTGCGTATTATTAGACAACGCCGATGAACCGAGCCTGAAATGTTTATGTTCGGGGAGGGGGGGGGGGGGGTGGCGAGGCCAGGGGTGGGAGTAAAATAGAACAATGTGTCAAGTGTTTAACGGAGGATCAATAAATTGAGAGTTTGAAATTCCTGGGACGAGGGGAATTGATCCGACAATAGCCTTTCTTTGAGGAAACACACCGAATTGCATTAATATGCATAAGCCGGTTTCAAACAATTTAAGCTACAGAAAGCACTTTGCATACCAATTCAGACACAAAGCCTAGATTATTCGTATCCGAAGTTGGCAGACGTGTATCCGGAGAAAATTAAAACGGTTAATGTGGAAAGGTCTAATTACGAAATTAGGAAACGTGACTCGCGGGAACGCCTGGAGACCACGTACTAATAGAAAAAATGGCTGCTCGCTGATAAAACTTCCGGATACGTCGAGTGAAAGGAGAAATTTCTCTGATTTGTTTGAACTAGTCCTACTCAATTGTGTCCAATGTAACAGATTGTTGAAGTTAGCTCAACAACAGTTAGTGGCACTATTCTGAATGATATTTCTGATCGCAATTGAAGTGGGAGAAAAGATACTTAAAAAAGAGCTATAATTCCAATTTCAAGATTATCTTAATTTAAGTTTGGGCGGTTCAAAAATGATTAGGGTATGGGACCCAATTACTGTGGGGGTACCAATTGCAGTGCCTATATTCATTATATTATTACACTTATTTTTAAAACATAATGGATATTAAATTCTTTTCATTAAAATTAGTTAATATATATGTTATACAGGGTGTCCCAAAAATGTTGTATTTCCTTGAAGTTATATTTGTTAGTGCTAATTAGACTTCGGCTGTTTATGGAGGTTCCAATTTTTGTAGACAAATTTTAGGAAAGTGGAATCTAATTTGTAGATCCAAAATTAATAAAGGACCTAGTAAATTCTGTCGTATTTTACATTTTCCTGCATAAATGCAGTCCGCAGTCTAGTGGTACAATTTATTACCTACAAATAGTTTCTCCGGTGGAATTTTCATTAACACATAAGGACGATTGCACGCACTTTCATGGAAGAATATTGGACAGACATTTAGAAAAGGTGAGAAGAAATGATTCTATTATACTGGGGAAAAAAGTCAAAGGCGCACTGAACGCTCAAGGAACGCCAAATTTAATTAATTAAAGTCCGAGATGGGCGCGACAGCACTCGAATGAAAGGTGACCATTAAGTACAGCGTGCAATGTTCCATTCTTGTCTGCTACTTCGCAGAATTACCTGGAAAGACTTCTATCACTTCTCCTTCAAATTGTGTCTCGCATAATTCACATTTGTCTCCCATCTAAGAGAGAATAAATCAGAAATTGCCTGGCCGTCGCCACTTTCGATAAAAGTCCGACTTTTATGCAACACCTCGACCGTTTCCATTCGACTTCCAGTTCGGTGACCCCGTTCGGCGATATCGTATCGATTAATTCGACAATCGTCGGTGAACCAATCGGCTCTTCTAAAAACGAAAAAAGAGAAAAAGGAAAAAATCTGAAACCTTTCTACTTTCCCCTTAATTGCCAACACTCGAGACCGAAAATAATCAACAATAGCCCGGGCGCAAAGGGAGGGTACGGACCGAGTGCTCCCGCCAGCTCCGCCTCGGTCTCCCTTAATTTGTCCTAATTAGCGCAAACCGGCGTTAACGAAGAGTTTACGTCCGCGGGAATTCATTAAGCCGGTTTCCAAAGTTCGCTGGCCGAACGCGGCTGGCCGGCTACGTAGTCAGGCCAAGCCATGGTCCCAGACATCCATAGCCTCAACCCCCCATCATCCCCCATCCCCCTCCCCCCTCCACCCCGGTCGCGCTTTAAAAAAAGAAACGAGAAACACCGAGAGAGCGGACTTGCCACTGAATATTCATATATTGTAATCAACCCCCTTTGGTCTAGGGGGTTGGCCGCGTACATGGCCGCGTCTACGTCTTTGGAACCTCGGTCGTGACGAACCGACAAGGGACATCGCCCAGCTCGTACGCGCAGATTCTAATGAAACCTTTGCATAGAAGTGGAGCATCGAAAAATATTCGACACGTACACGTACTTTCTTTTACCTGCCCGTTTTCATATTTACAAGGTGGAAACAGCCCCCGGAACCCCAGCACCGATTCGAAATGGCCAAAACGCGAAAGTCCAATTTTAAACTGTGTTAAACATTAATGATTTTTGACTTATACGCGCACGCTAAACATTGCCATCAAAATTAATTTCTGTAGTCGACTGGGAACTTTTTAAGACGGTTTTGAAGTCGGAGATAACAATTTCATCAAATTTTCTCTTACTTTATTTTTTTTTTTTTATTTATTTATACAGGTCGCATCAACAACTAGGTCATCAGCGACCACAGATATTATATCATAATATTACATTATTATGTCTTTGTAGTTAACATATAAATCACTTATAAGTATACTGAGGAGAACAAATTTTTGTAATTGTTATATGTACACAATATTACAAAGTGGGACAAATTTTTGTAGATTTTAGAAATTTTAAAACTTGCACTATATTCGACTTAACATTGAAACAATCACTTAAATTGTTGGGGATAGCCAAACGTCTTCTTTGGAAGGAGAAAAGAGGGCGTTGCTGGATGAGATTTAGTATTAACTTTTGGATACTGTAAATGAGAAGTTAGATTATTAACACATTGACCGCCGATTCAGCGATCACAAAAGTTGGGTGAAATCGGAGCAATTTGTGAAATAAAATAAAAACTGAAAAGTTTAGAATGTTAAATAATTTTTCGGAAGAAATGTTTCTGTCAGCCAAGTATGGGCGATGTGGTAGTCAACGTGTTAACAATAAGTATCATGTATGTACGACACAAGTGTTACATGTTATAATACATTAATTATTATTCGATTTTAAAAAGTCCTTCAGCGACTATTATAAGCTGTAAGAGAATAATCAAATACTAACTAAGCACAGTCGTCATAAATTGTGCAATTGCTCAGCTGTGAGGATAATGGAAACATATCTAAGAGGAATAATTATTATAGAAAATTATGTTACAAAATAATATCGAATAAGCGAGTAGAGTTATGTTGTCGATTCATTTCAAACTGGAGCATAAAAATTTTAACGAGCGAGGTGATCCGGGAAACGGTATCTATTTATGTGACGTCATAAAATCATGCACACTAGACATGCAAATGCATTTTGAATTCCCAATGTTTGCCATAAAAGCGATAGTACGAATCTGTTAATAGTGTTCAGATGTGCTTCTCAAATACGTTTATGCGAGAGGAATTTCATACAATTGGTACAGTAATTTCAAATTCTTTGTTATTTAATTTTCAATATTTTTCATGGAAGTCAAATAAATGTTTTCTCTTATTTTTCATTCAGATGGAAGTATCAATCAAAATATCACTACCCTTGAACATAATTTGCAAGTCTAGAGATTCGCATTATAGTAAACTAACTGTAAACCTAAGCACATTTGCACACTTGCATGTTCACGTAAACAGAATGATAGTTCCCACCGAAAGGGGTAAAAAATGTCTAATTAATATACATAGGTCCTAAAAGCAGTCGTTTCCCTGTGAAAATAATTTTTATTATTAGATTGTGGATCTTTATGCAAAATAAAAATTGCCTCCGTCACTTGCTAGCCATGGAAACTAGATAGAAATTTCCTTCTATTTTTAATAACTTCTTGCAGTTGAAAATTATATATTGATATCCCCTAATTCTTCTAATCTTTGCACTGTTTCAAAATTTTCCAACTCATTTTTCTCCAAAATGTACAAACTCCGCAGATTAACGATCATAGTATTTCGCTTTCGACACAGAGAAGTTGGAGGTGTTAGTTCAAGGTTATAAACACAAGAGGTACACGTAAACACGAGGTTGTAAACACAAGAGGTACATGTAAACACAAAGTTGTAAACACAAAATTGTAAACACAAGTCGTAGCATAAATTGTCAGTCACATCTACAAAGTGTGTACATTCAACGTGTTGCGAGGAGAACCAGTTATGACATGGAACAGTAATAAATAACAAAAGTTGATTTTACAGGGATTGTCTACCAATGGTGATTAGACATTTTATACTCCTCCTAAGAGTACTATAAGTCCTAAAAGTATCGAACCTTTTCCATCACCCACACACAATTCTATTATACACATACAATTTTCTATCAAGATTTTCTAACAATAAAAAAAAAAAGTAACGACACAGTAGGTCAATCCAGTATGTTGTCATAACTCTCAGAGTGCACTGTAAAAGGACTGTAATTGAAAAATTTAATGAATATAAATATCGTGTGTACCTAGTTGTATAGCTGAAGCAAATCTCAAACGAGATTGCAAAAGGCTTAATAAAAAAAGAAAGCAACCGTTGACTCATAATACGCACGGTGAAACATCCTGCGCGTGCCATCCTCACTGCTCGGACACATCTCTGCAGACATGTTTTCGCGTGGCATGCAGTAAAATCCGAACAATGCCCGAAGAATTCGTATGCGCGTCAGCGTACACCAGAAAAATCTGAACGAACTATTTTAATATACTCTTTCATACCAGCACGGGCTTTATAAAATTCTTGCCGAGGTCTGTTGCGACCGCGGTAGGATATGATGGATGAAGGGGGAACGGGGACCGGTGGCGGAAGGCTCAAAAATACCGGGTCGAATTTTAACATGAAGCCGCCGCCGTGGAAATTCCCGAAATAATTCTATGACTCGACCCGGGCCGCTGGAATCTCTGTTTTCTACTTTACGGAAAGGCCGGCGGGATCGTGGCGCGACCGCGGCGATGCACAGACGCACGCTAAACACGGAAGTATGCCGGCAACGAACGGAAGTTCGGAATTCAATCAGCCTTTGACGAGAGTCCCGGGGTCCGCGTTTGCCGAACATCAGACAGGTCGACCGGTTATGTACCCGTAACCGGCCTCTGTTCGCGCAGGATGCCTCGCAAACGATTCTCGAATGATGAATTCATGCGACCCAGTCTGGATAAACTACGTACGGTTTGATCCGCCTTCGAACTTCCAACCAACCCCCGCCGCGGAGACTGCCGGGTAGGAGGTTTCAGAAGAAGCAACCCTGATTGAGACTTCAAATGGAATTGAACCGTTCCTGCTTCACGCTCCGACGCATGGATCAAGTTCGGGAAGCCTCGATCATGCTGCTTCTTATTAACGGGGATCTTTTCCGTGTAACAAATGGCTTTTAAGAATTTTTATTGGAGTAACTATTGGATGTATGGAACTACGCCAAAGAAATGTGAATCGAATAAATTAAATTAAATTCTTCTGATTATTTTTAGAAGAAATAAGTATAGCGTTAACAGATAAGACATTAAATTTTGAAGAATACTCCGCTCAACTCCAATCCTTTGTATTTAATAAAGTATTAAGAGACAAACCAAAACAGTTGCTCTGTTAACACTAAACGTACCACCGCCGGTCAAAATGATCGGTTCCAGATTTTTTATTTTACAATTACTATAATTATAACGGTGTATTCGTGGGAAATGATTTAGGAGAGCCGCACAAAATCCAAATAAATTCTATCTCGTCATTTTTATAAAACAACACGTATTAGTTACTTTTAAGGCTCGGTAGATTTAGTGTTAATAAACTCCGAAAGTGACAGAAACTTAACATTTCAATTGACCGTCGTTTCAGATAAATATATTGTTCTGTGAAGAACCATCACCGCCAAAGTGGTTATTTTGCGTGAAA
The DNA here is from genome assembly GCF_050948215.1 of Halictus rubicundus. NCBI lineage: Eukaryota > Metazoa > Arthropoda > Insecta > Hymenoptera > Halictidae > Halictus > Halictus rubicundus. The sequence goes on along the minus strand of NC_135159.1, from coordinate 5,236,823 downwards.
GAAATTTTGAATAGAACCATGTTTCAGTTATTTGGCTCAGAAGTACAGTAGAGTCTTGATCTAAGCCGAACGGAGCTACACGATCTTAGTCAGTTCGCCTATCCCCTCCAGCTGCCTCGGTCACCGAGCAGTGTAAAGTATAAACATACTGCGTAATCGGTACCGTGTCGGTGTGAACCACTACTAATCCAATTACAAAATCTCTTTATTTTTAATTATCTTTTTATGGGTCTTTCATCAACTTCTTCGTGACATTTTTCTGATTAGGTGCATAACTGTAGAACATTTGGGCACAAGCGAAATTTAGTTAAAGATAATGGATATTAATAATAGAAAGACCGCAGTTAATCATAAATTTAAACACTAAACCTACCACAGCCGGTCAAATTTCCGGATTAAGATTTTTTATTTTACAATTATTGAAATTATAACGATGCCTTCGTAAGAATTGTAATAAAAATCGCGAAAAATCTAAATAAATCAAATCTAATTAATTTGATAAGAGAATGCATACTAGCCAATTTTAATGCTCGGTAGCTTCAGTGTTAAGTATAGTTGGTTAATAATGTTAAAGATAAGAATAATATTACGAATAAATGGTGTAAGGAAAAACTGAGAATATCGAAGTAATATTGATAGAAGAGGAGGATTAATCTGGCGGATTGCATCGTTTTAAGATTAAGCGAACCATCCCAGGGATTGTGTACTCACTGATGAACCTAATGAAGCAGATAATAAAGATTTTCTTTCGAGATTGATGTTGATTTACGATGATCGAGGCGAGGGAGGTTTAAATAGTGGAAATTTAGTGGAACATTGGGAGCAGCTTCTTAAAAACGCTAAGGACGCGAGAGATCGATCGGGAAATAAAGGAGATTAAATTTCCAGATAACTGACGAGTTCATCTAGGAGGGCCATTATACAGATTGAAAGGAATATCTCTAACCAAAGGATCAGATACGAAAGCATACTTCGTTAATTGGACGTAGTTTACTTTATCGGCGTCATCCGCTTTATAAATACAGATTTTCCCGGAATTATCGGTCCAAATAAAGAAAATAAATTATTTCTCACATAGCGAAAATCTTATTAATTGCATTCAGTCGTTAGTCCTACTTTCTGAATATAGTATACAGGGTGTTCGACTACAGGTGGGTGACATTTAACGAGTGATGCTCCATGACAATATAAGATGAAAATGAAGAATACAAAATTGCAATTTCGCCTTTTAGTTATTAACAATTCAAAATCCGCCTAAAATGCGGCCACTCGAGTATTCTATTTTTGAGAAAACTGGAAAGTTACAATACTCTGAGGATATACAACTGTACGTGATTTTTATAATTCATAATAATTCAGAAATATTCTGGACTGACACTATACTTTTATTGAAAAAGAGGATTATTCACTGATATATTGTCTATAATACGTGAAACAAATATAATGAGAATAAAACGAAATAAATACTTTAATAAGTGAAGATAAAAAATGTTTACAATTATTTTATAAATATGTATATTTAATAGAAGCGATTCTGTAATGACAGAAAAATTGGAAAGGACTTCCTTTTCATCGTGTGGAACTAATTAAACCGAAACAAAAACGAATACAGCAAAAAAGAAAAAACAACGGAAAATTTTTATGAGGACATCGACCACGAGTCAAGCTCGATTTTCGATAACTCACTTACGGATGTGGCAGGTTAATTGTTGTAATGCAATCAACCCGTTCGACGCGCGTTACCTCTACAACGCCTCTCATCTGTGTAATCTTTTGTTCTATTGACGGACGAACGCCCTAGTGAATTGCACTTTGTTAAATTTATTCGGTACCCTTTGTTTCCGGTCGATAATACGTGCCAACGATCTTCCTAAAAATATGATCTCTATATAAAAGTTTTTAGCGTGGTGTTATCCACGAATTAATCTGGTTATTTAAGTTTTTCTTCTTCGCAAAAACAATATTATCAATAATTCACTATATAGTGAATATAGTATATTAATAGTACATTCGTCAAAGTTATCAATAACATTTAATATATTTAGTATATTCTTTTTCCTTGTACATTCTAGTTGACATTAAAACGCATTTAGACATATGAATAATATGACCTTGCAATGACCTCTGACTTCTAAAATTGAAATTAGATTTAGGTGGACCATCCTGTATAGCAGTTGGAGGATGCACAGGCATTCGGCAATTGAGCCGCTCATTTGCCAAATCGACTAACTCCATAAAACAGAAAGTGGAGAAATGTGATGAAATAATATACATTGTTTTCCAAAATTCCCTTTAAAGTAAAAATTTCAATAAACATTGTATAATGCATAAATACGGATGCAGCTTTCATATAAAGACAAGAATGAATAAGATAGAATAGCCTGGGTGTAATGAATGGCTTCTGAAATAAATTATTTATTATTCTGCGACCAAAAAAAAGTTGTTGTTTAATGGTGTTAATCTGTATTAGTTGGGAAATTAATTATAAATAAAAAAAGTACTGACTGAACCAAGTGCTTTGACACTTAAATCTAAAATACAGTGATTTCTTCATATATGTCGCCAAGGCCTGGATGACAAACGTCGCGGAATTATCCCCACTACCACGGGATATACCCTGTGAGGGGCCTCGGACGCCGAGGAGTGTAAACATAACACGGCTCGGGTATGTCTCCTGGACGATATATGACACTAATAAGACCCGTGTCGTTGACATATATCGAGAAGTCACTGTATTCCAAGAAGTGGAGTTAATCGATTTGGCCTGTGAACGGTTGAAGTATAAACCTCCTTAATCAGCTGAGAAATTATGGACGTCAAAGAAATTCTAATCACCGCAAGCGTGTAATAGAAATGGTAGTGCAAGGGGTTAAAGAAATGGCGGTCCTTTTGAAGGTGTCTTATTACTGCGATGACGCACGTTCACGGTATGTAAACGTCTCGGTGACTTCTCGCTCGGTTCCCGAAGATTAACAAGCCCTTTTCGGGAACCTCGTACAACGTGGGCCATCCCCGAAATAATTACCGCAGTTGGCGAGTGTCCGGTATACGAACGACAGAAAGCACTATCCGTCTACGCCATTTCCTCCTTAGGTTCTCGTATAACCCTAGGCATTCATCCCGGTTTTATCCGGAGCGTGGAGGGCTGGCAGATAGAAGGCAGTAAATGGGTAAAAGCTCGCAAAGCGGAGAACGAAATCATAATTCGAAGTTCGTGACTGGACTGGAGTCCGTTCCGTGGAACTATTGGATACAGCGCGGGTTCCCGAGCTGGGCACCTAGCGGTGGCGCGGAGCGGCGTGCGTGCGAGCGAGCAAGCGAGCAAGCAAGCAAGCAACCGACCATCATCCAGGAGCGAGACGCTAGAACCGAGGAACCGAGGAACCGAGACCAACGGGATTCGAGGCCCTTTGATTGCCTTGGCGAACTCCGTGAGCCGTGTGTGCTCATTTGCATAGGTCGGCCGCTGCTCGCTCGTTTTCAGCGTAGACTTCCGGGCTGGGCCGCGCGTCGATGCGCATTAGCTTGCAGCCGGTTGCCTGGGAATAGGTTATTGCGCCGCGGATTTAACATTCCCGAAGCGTTTATCGGAACGCGGCCGGTTACACGGAACGCGGCGGATATAAAGGTAATCAAAGGCCGAGGATCCGGTGTTGGAACGATTGATTGAATTCCAGGACCCGGAGCCACCGGCCCGGAGCCTGGATATTTCAGAGTTCGTTATTGGAAATCACTGTCCGTCTCGTGGCGCGGGCCCCGCTGCCCGACGGCTGTTTTATTGCGCCCTCTCCCCCACCCCGCCACGTACACACAACCTTCCTCCGAAACAATCGCGGCTTTTTAATCTGTTTTACCACGGATGCGGACCGACCGTACGCGCGAAATCCCTCTGCCATGGGAATTCTTACCACCGTGCGTGCACCATGCGCATGTGTTATCCGTATCACGAGAAATTCGAAAATTCTCGAAAAGCAACCGCAGCACTCCGTGCATTCGATATGCTGATTCCCCTGATAACTCTCGGTTCTTTTTTAGAAGACCGAGCTGCACGCTGACGCATTCTTCTTTTACCCCGTTTTGTTATTTTACACGAGCGGCAAGACTACTATTGTCTCATAACATACTCGGGAAGGAACGCGAGAGGAATTCGCAAGGAAATCGCCTGAATGGTCAGGCGCACACGGTTGAGCCTCACGTTTTTACAGGGAGAAGATTACCACTACTACTTCAAGCGTATCGCGTCGCGTGAACTTCGCTCCCCCTACCCCTTTACCGTCGCGCGTCTCGCGTTATGAGACATTGACGGTGCATCTGCCGAGGAGACATGTTCAACTTATGAATTAGAAATGACTTGTGACATGAAAGACTTTACTCGATATACAGGGTGGCCCACATAACTCTGAACAGCTCAATATCTCGAAAACTATGCCATCGATTTTAAAGTTCTTAGTCTTAAATTGCATGGAACTGAAGGGCCTTTCTGACTACGTAAACGTGAAGTGGCCTCCCTTCCTCTTTAACGGGGGAGGGGAGGTACCTTTGTAATTTTAAATGGAACCCCCTATAAAATGTAACATATTTAGATTCTACCGGAAAAAACAAGTCAATTTTGTCTGAAACATTTTTTTGTCAGATACTTCCATGATGAGATATAACAGTTTGAAGTTTCGAGTTGTAGGTACTTGAAGCGCTCGGACATAGCGTTATGGAATTATACGCGCTTGAGTCCTTCGCTTATTCATGAAGAAACACAAACAATAATATTTACAATTCTTGAGTTTGACTCGCTTATCTATGAAAACGTTTTCAGTTTAGAGCTGTTATTCAAGCAGTAACATTGTGATTATGGCTACTTTTGACACAGGAGTGAATATGTTATTAACGTTAGGTGAATGCCAAACAAATTATCGGCGTGCAGCAGTAATGTTTTTTTAACGTTATGGGATCAAAAAATGTCATGCAACATTTCATAATTTAGAAAAGCGGCTTAGTAAAGCTGTCACTAATGAAAATAATAGTGCCAGTATTCTTGCTGCAATTACATTAAATCCTCATATTAGTCAACGTACACTTGCACAAACATCACATATTAGTCGTTCATCAATTCAACGAATTTTGAAACGGCAAAAGTATCATCCATATCACATGGTTTCATCACAAGAGCTTTCGATAGCAGATTACGATCACCGCGTAAGATTTTGTGAGCGGCTGCAGGGAGTTGTGGAAAATGACTTTTGTGCAAAATACTTTTTTCCGATGAGGCCACTTTTATGAATTCAGGGCATGTAAATAGACATAATCTGCATTATTGGGCCGTGGAAAACCCAAATTGGATGCGATGTGTTCCCTTTCAACATCGATGGTCTTTAAATGTTTGATGTGGCCTAATAGGAGATTTTGTGATTGGACCTTATTTTTTTCAAGAAACTGTAACATCTGCAAGTTATTGTGATTTCTTAAAAACTCATTTGCCTGCGCTTTTGGAAGATGTGCCACTGCACGTTAGAAGAGAAATGTGGTTCCAACAAGACGGCCCTCTTCCACATTTTGCAATCATCACCAGGCAATTTTTGAACGAAAAATTTGGGAACAAATGGATAGGTCGTGGGGGACCTCGTCAATGGCCTCCTCGATCCCCCGATCTAACACCAGTAGATTTTTCCTTATGGGGATATGTAAAGGACAAAGTTATGTTTGAACCACCGACGACAAAAGAGGATATGAAACAAAGAATACGTGACGCTTGCGCTTCAGTGACTCCCGCAATGTTAAAAAATGTTAGAACAACTTTGATGTTTCGAGTAAATAAATGTTTACAAGCCCGTGGTGGACATTTTGAACATTTCATTTAAAGTACATTTTATTTCTTCACGAATAAGCAAAGGACTCAAGCGCGTATAATTCCATAACGCTATTTCCGAGCGCTTCAAGTACCTACAACTCGAAACTTCAAACTGTTATATCTCATCATGGAAGTATCTGACAAAAAAATGTTTCAGACAAAATTGACTTGTTTTTTCCTGTAGAATCTAAATATGTTACATTTTATAGGGGGTTCCATTTAAAATTACAAAGGTACCTCCCCTCCCCCGTTAAAGAGGAAGGGAGGCCAGTTCACGTTTACGTAGTCAGAAAGGCCCTTCAGTTCCATGCAATTTAAGACTAAGAACTTTAAAATCGATGGCATAGTTTCCGGGATATTGAGCTGTTCAGAGTTATGCGGGCCACCCTGTATGTCCCAAATGTCTAGCCGATAAAAGTCCCAGAATTATCCCCACTGTCGCGAGGTATACCTCGCGAGGATCCAAGAAGCTAAGAGACCTCGATCGCCGAAGAGTGTAAGGTCGCGTGGATCAAGGAATAGTATCTCTTTGCCGGTATATGTCCCTGACTGGACCCTTCTTTTGGACATATATCGAGTAAACACTGTAATATACTTTCACATTTGAAACACAACAGTTTTGAGATTTATTACTATAAATATAAATATAGTTGCTTCTATTTTACAATTAATACATAAAAATAATTATTGAACCTATACCATAAAAATATTAAAATTAGTGTAAAAAAAAGAAAACGTATTAGAAACCAGCCTTTTAGCTTCGATTTACATTGAATTCTCGATATTGTCAACAACACTGGTCGTGCCAGTGTCGTAGTGGGGATAATTCCGCGACATTTATCATCCATGTCTTGGCGACATATACAATAGAGAAATCACTGTACCTCGTGAGGGGCCGTGAAGCTCGAGTGGCTTGGAGAAAGGGGTTTAAAGAATGTATTTCAATCAGTGTGTTTAAACAACTTCAAATTATGTACTCCTAATTAAAATCACGGCAGTTTGAAGAAGGCACAGCATGGAAATTGGATGTCTATGTTCTTTCGAATGGTGTCACAAGATTTCCTCGACCAATTGACTGGATGACTTGATACTGAATCTTTAAAATGCCATTGTTGTATTCATTTTTCACTGATTTTCATCGTGATATTGGTTCGTAGGAAAATTTATATTAAATAAAAAACTAAGAAATTCCTTCTTCATATCGGATGAGCAGTATCGCTGGAAATAAAGCAGGCATCTGGATGCCTTCCTTGCAAAGACTTTACAAGAATTTCATTTAAATATCTATCTGGTACAAACTGCAGTGGAATTGAAGGAATATTGAATCGAATATCTTTCTCGTAAAACTCCGATTTATTACCAACCTCCATACAGTCACAATCCACTTCAAGGATTGGTCCAGTACTCCAAAATAAGATGAATAAAATTGATATAAATGCACGTTTCGCTTGATCTGGTTTCCAATAATTAATTTTACAAATATAGCAAAGTTATGGGTTTGTAAAAACTTTTTTCCACCTGCAGCAGTACTTCTACATACATATGAACAAACGCTGTCGGATCTCTCGGTTAACGAAGAATATTATTTTGCAACAACTACTGCAGTATATCGTCCAGGAAGAATGATTACTTAAAAAAAAAAAACGCTTGTAGAATTGCTATAATGTAAACTAAAATATTTTTACTTCAGAATAATTCTGCATACTGTTGAAACTTGTACTATTAAATGTTGAAATTCATATGTTCAGTAACTTCCACTTAAAAAATTCACGGAAATTGTTTGAGTGGAATTCGTATGTGGGAACAGAGAGGAAACAACAAGTATTTGCACAACGGCAAAAATGCAAACTGCATCTCTACTACGTCGTCGTCTAATAATAGTTTTTTCCCTGTTAAACACGAAAGGTGGACTTTTTTACGAGAAAAAGCTAGCCATTAATAGACCGTTATCGCTTCACAGATATGCATCCTAACGTATGCCCGTGTAATTCCTAATGATCGCTACACACCAAGTGTAATTTATTAACAAACACGCGTGGTGGATCGATCAGAAGTTTCACTCTGTTCAAACATCGTTTCCTCTCGTGAACGCAAACACTCGTCTGTCACATTACGAGGTAAACAGATGATAAAGTTAAACCGTTAACTCCGCGAACCGGAACACAGTGTACTTTGGCCAAAAAGCGGCAAAAAAATCCGTAAGAACAAATAACAAAATATATCCACTATACCCATAGTAATAAAGGATATAAGCCAGATAAGGAGGTTAAAAGTGCCCTTGAGTCAAATTATATGGCTAATGGGTCATTCGATAGGACTTCAAAGAGAAAGCAAACTGTGTAAAATTTCAACCCCGTATCTCGATGGAGAGGGTAGTTATGGGGTAAAATTGAAAAATTAGTTTTTAGCCTGTATTCTCTATTCAATGATGTTTAGAAATTCTGAGAAAAATCTGAGATATTTCAAGCACCCAAATACATACCCTGCAATTTGTTTCAGATTTTTAGATTGAAAATCCTGCTTGTAAAAAATCGAAAACCTCAAAAAAATCGAAAAAATGCAGATTTCACATGGAAGTTCTGGAGATACAAATTCCATATTTTTACAGTACCGATGTATTGTTATAATTATTGTTCATGAATTTTTTCAGATTTTACAGTTTGTTGCGTGATGGTTAAAAAAAAATAAAAACCAACTTTTTCGACGTTTTTTCCGCGAAAAACTAAGCTAACCTTGAAATTGTAACGTTTAATTTATTATGTAAGTTTCTATTAGGCAGTGATGTATGTATTTGGGTGCTTGACATATCTCAGGTTTTTTGTCAGAATTTTTAAACATTATTAACTAAAGAAAATAGGTGAAAAACTGATTTTTCGATTTTACCCCATAACTACCCTTCCGATCGAGATATGGAGTTGAAATTTTGTACAGGATGACCCATATAATTCGACTCAAGGGCACTCCTTATCCGGCTATACCTTTTGTTGGGTATTATTGGGTATATTGCTATATTCCTATATTTATTTATCACAAACTACTACACATTTGAAACATTTCAATTTATTAGAGCAAGCATTAGAGGGGATTCATTGTTTAAAAAGCGTGGTTTAAAAAATCTTTTCGAAATATGAATCAAATGACCCCGTCTGTTAATGTACTCTTTTTCCAACGTCTTAGAAACGGCAATAAACAACATTGTTCCTCCAACTATCACAAAAACCCAAACAAGTACTCTTTCACTCCTCCACCGCCAGCATTGTTCGCGGTTTCTTTTTCCGCGTCTAAGACACCACCGGGTACACTAAGGGAAGCAGAAGTTCGGACCTATAAAAACGAAAATTCGATGTCTCTCGGCTCGCAACCGTCGCGTCGTTTTGGTCTTTTCTCGGCCGCTGGTCGTCGAACTTCATTCGAGGTTCGTGGTCTTCGCATTTTACGCGGGCAAGCAAAGCTTCTTTCGTAGCCGGCGTGCTCTTGTTTTACGCGCGATCCGAATCCGGGGCCCTTTCAGCGATCTCTGAATCGTTATTCGATCTTTCACTCGCCCGATTTCCAGCGTGGAACGCGTCGAAAATGCACCGTAAAAGAATCGTCGGTCTCCACGATTCGCTTCTCGCAATTAGGCACAGACTCCGCGGGATCGAGGAGCCATCGAACAGCTCCGGGGACTTCCCGAGTGTATCGTTTCCCGCAGGTCCCTCGTATAACCCTATGTTGACCGTTCGCCACCGCCTGGATCCAACTTGGAACAGTTTTATTTCCTCCCGGCGTTCCCGTTTCCCTGATATTGTCGGCGTCGTTCCCTTTCCCTTCCTTTTGCGCTTCCGGCCGTGTGCATGATTCAGCACAGCTTTCGACACCCGGCTTCTATCGGGAAGAAACTCGATATCGGATTCCCGAAAAGACAGTTCCTTATTCAACGATCGAACGAGGAAAACGGGATCGATCAGCCTCCGGGCTCGGACGGGATTGAAAAAGAAAGAGCACCGGGAAATGATAAATAAAATTTTTATGCCGGATTTCGCGGAAACTCGATCATTCCTCGTTTCTGTTTCCTGAATAGCGGCGACCCTGGCCTCCCGACCTTCCCGCTTCCGGTTCCCTCTGATCGCTCGCGATCAAAGGACGCTGATTGGAAGGCGGGCTAGAAACTTTCCCTTCGGTTGTTCATTACTTTCACCGCTTTTGCATTTTCATTTACGGGATAACGGACTCTATAACTTGCTGTTTACTACTTAGAGTTCGATGCTATTTCCTTGGAGATCTACGATACAGTGACCATTTTGCATTAGAAAAGCAAGAAAAAATAACAAGAACGTGCTATCCACATTTTTCGCAGTGTTTTTAAAATAATGTAAACCCAAAGAAATAAATTTTGCTAAATAATATTTCAATGATTTTATTATTTTATGAATTATTATTTTATTTTTAAAATATTAGAACTGGTCACTCTGACGAGTCCCGTAAACCTAGTGTTAAGAATCCCAACAATTTGCAATCACACGGGTGAAAATTGCAAAGTTTCAAAATATTTCAAATTTTATACGCTTCCTCTGTGACCTTGAACGACCTTGAGCGATTATAGACTCTGGATTCCTAATAAAAATAACTATCAACGTGGGTGTTTAAGAAGAGGTGCTTCCATTTAAAAAAATTTAAAGTTTTATTTAGAGAAAATTATGTTTTGGTTAAAATTACTAATAGAGCTAATAAAAGGAAAAAGGAGTTAAGCGACGAGAATAAACTTTACACTTTAAGCGATCAAGACTAAAGCTAAAGCGCAGCTATACCACACCTAATTTAACACGTATGAACAATGGAGTTGAAACTCGCAACATTTAGAGATAACTGTTTTCGGGATGCGTATCGACGTGAACAGACTCATTGAACAAACCAACACAACCGTGGGCTTGTGGAAGCACAGGTTGCCCATCAGGAAACAAGGCAGCAATCGAAAGTGCATCGACCGCTGTGAGTAATTGTTTGTTGTAGTTGATAAAACAACGGGAGAAACGGTAGAAAGCAGGAGTCGATCAGGAAGGTACAATTAAAGATAGTGGACGAACGGGCGTCGATAGGTCGAACAGGATCGATGAAATAAGGAGGAAGGAGGTCTGCAAGTCCCGAGATTTAAGGAAGAGCAAACGGTCAACAAAGGATTCCCCGAACAATTCCCGACGTAACGATACACCCTCGAAAACCTGGAGAAAAGAAGGAGTCCTTGTCGGGGAGACAGGCCTGAATGAGGATGGAGAGGGTTTTCCCTTCGCCGTCGGAACAAGGAGGAAATTCGCTCGAGTGTCCTGCTGGAGGAGCGAAATAAATCACGATCCTCCGGCCACCTATCTCAGTCGCAACCTACGCGAGATGATATATCGTTGCGTGCAGCCCGCGCTTAAAAATCGATTTCAAGTTTCTCGAGAGTGTTTTTCCTGCGTGTCACAAATACTGTCTCTTCCCCGACTGTGACAGTAAATTAACCAACCTAGGACGCTGTCCTCCGAGCTATTCTCTAGAACGAAACATCTCTTCGTCTGGGAATTGAAACGTAAATGCTCTGTACACATCGAGCACATCTGTGATTGTCAGACACAGTACAACACACGTTGCGTTCTCACTTCCGACAGGTTGCAGTTTCAAGTTTTTTTCTATTTACTATTCTTTTTTACCGTATACCGTGTTTATTCGATGTATGTCCAAAACACGGGTCCAGCCAGCGACATATATCGGCAAGGACATACTATTCTTTGACACGGGTCTAGCCAGCGACATATATCGGCAAGGACATACTATTCTTTGACACGGGTCTAGCCAGCGACATATATCGGCAAGGACATACTATTCTTTGACACGGGTCTAGCCAGCGACATATATCGGCAAGGACATACTATTCTTTGACACGGGTCTAGCCAGCGACATATATCGGCAAGGACATACTATTCTTTGACACGGGTCTAGCCAGCGACATATATCGGCAAGGACATACTATTCTTTGACACGGGTCTAGCCAGCGACATATATCGGCAAGGACATACTATTCTTTGACACGGGTCTAGCCAGCGACATATATCGGCAAGGACATACTATTCTTTGACACGGGTCTAGCCAGCGACATATATCGGCAAGGACATACTATTCTTTGACACGGGTCTAGCCAGCGACATATATCGGCAAGGACATACTATTCTTTCACACGGGTCTAGCCAGCGACATATATCGGCAAGGACATACTATTCTTTCACACGGGTCTAGCCAGCGACATATATCGGCAAGGACATACTATTCTTTGACACGGGTCTAGCCAGCGACATATATCGGCAAGGACATACTATTCTTTGACACGGGTCTAGCCAGCGACATATATCGGCAAGGACATACTATTCTTTGACACGGGTCTAGCCAGCGACATATATCGGCAAGGACATACTATTCTTTGACACACCCCGAACGTAGAAAAGGACAGCGAAGCTCTAGACTAGCGGCAGTGGGGATAGTTCTGGGACTTTTATCGGCTAGGTATTTGAGACATATATAATGTAAACAACCTATAGCCAACACTAAACCTTCCACAGCCGGTCAAAATGACCGGTTCCGGATTTTTTAATTTACAATTACTGAAATTATAAATATACTTTCGTGGGAAATGATTAAATAAATATATTTAGTATAGCATATATTACAATACAAACCGCACAAAATCCAAATAAATTCAATCTCGTCATTTTTATAAGACCTGTACCAGTTACTTTTAAGGCTCGGTAGGTTTAGTGCTATATTGTACAAGCTGATTTTTGTGAAACTTATGTGAGGGAGATGGTTTCTCGAAAAATCTTCTATGTATATTTTTTTTTTGTTTTGATCAGCCACTCACCACATTGTGGTTCATCTTTTGATGAAATCAACCATTAACATGAAAGTCCAAAATACGTTTTTTGAGATACAGTAAGGAATTGATCTAAGGCCAATCCTGGTGTCCGTGCCGTGACATATATCGTGTAGGGCTACAATTTCTTGTGACCGCGTCTAGTAAAAAGTTGTAAAAGGACAGCGAAACTATAGATGCCTCGGTTCATAGCCCCCCCCACGGGTTACACCCCGCAGCAGTGGGGATAGTTCTGGGACATTTATCGGCTAGGCATTTGCGACATATATAGAGTAAATACTGTATAGTTACATTTGTGTTAAAAAAGGAATTGCTTTCTGCAGCCTTCCAGTTTGACTACAATACCATCTCCAATTGCTGGATAAGACATGGTGATATTAGTACAATTATATATTATTAGTTGCAAGTGCCTTTATTGGATAGGTAAGGACATTTTGCGTTAAGGACAAGCTGTCATTCTTAAGAATAAATTCTAGATAGTCATGTAAAATAGACGAAGATTAAAATCATAATGATGTCGGATAAAGTTCCACTTTTACTTATAAATTAGTCAAATTCTTTACCCTCGCGAAGCGAAAATGTAAAACGGAGTATTTCTGTCAGGATCACTATAAAGAAAATCGATTATTCACTAGCGGAAAATTTGTAATTTGACGACTTTAATGAGAACATATTGACGCTCAGAGATATTTTAAAATTCAACGTGGTTAAATATTTGAAATACATTTCGAGTTTTCATCGTCCTTGGATTATAGCATGGAACGAAGAAATCTATTTGCCATTCCAAATTCTATAAAGTAATTTATTCAATATTTCCTAATTTTTAATTTTTTTTTTTCATGAAACTTTTACCATCCCATTCGTCTCGTTTTCCTAATTAAAATGACACCAAACATGATATAATTACGATCGTAATTACTCATTTAATAAGCGATTAAAGTTTCGAGCGTGAAAGAGGACGGCGAACGGGAAAGAAAGGGAGGCAGGGAGTCGAAGCGTTCAGGAAAAGATGAAAGACTGGCGCGAGGCTCAGACCTTTTCAATAAACAATTAAACTTTCATATTTTTACGTTTTCATGAATCTAACTTCTACTATCCTATTCGTCTCGTTTTTTCTAATAAAAATGACACCAAACACGATATAATTACGATCATAATTACTCGTGTAATAAGCGATCAGCACTAAACCTACCACGGTCAAAATGGCCGATTTCACAATTCTATTCTATTCTTTCATTTTTCTATTTCACAATTATTGAAATTATAAAAACGTTTTCACACGAAAGTACTGAACTGACTTCTTTATTTAAGCACATACTATAATGAGAATCGTTCAAAGTTTAAATACATTCAATCTTCTCCCTTTTATAAGACGTTTCACTTTTATATGTTTTGTGCTTGGTAGGTTTAGTGTTAAAGTTTCGAGCGTGAAAGAGGATGGCGAACGGGAAAGAAAGAGAGGCAAGGAATCGAAGCGTCGCATAGAAGACAAAATCGGATTCAAAATCAAGGAACTTTAGATAGGAATGAGGTAGAGCGTTGAAATGTTTTGGAAATTAAAGCTGAACCTTTGTAGAATATGGGAAAAATAGGGAGATTATTACCATCCAATCATTGCAACGAACAAATGACTTCATTAGTTTTTGTCACAAAAATCTATTTTTTGCAAAATCCTGTGGCGGTAGACAAATTTTGAGACCAGCTTTGAAATCAGCGTGAAAAAATCTATGGGAAATGATGTATAGCATGTTAAAAAAAATTTTTTCCGCCCGTGGTATTGGAAAAACTAAAATTTTCTTGAATTTGTGCGCGTTTAACGAATTTTCTCGAGGTTAAAAAACGTTCGTCCAACAATCTCTCTATTTTTCCCATATTCTACAAAGTTGCAGCTTTCATTTCCAACAAATTTCATCGTTCTACCTCATTCCTATCGAAAGTTCCTCGATTTTGAATCCGATTTTGTCCAAATTGCCCACTGTGCGTCGTACCTCTGTCCCCCTCTCTCGTTTTGCAATTGTCATCCTTCTCTACGTTCGACACGCTACAAAGAGTGTATCAGCTCTACTGGAACTGTCGCTGGATGCGACAGTTACAGAGAGACAACTATAGAACGTTTGGACGAGGAAACATACCGCATCGACATCGATCCCGGCGACAAAGAAGTTAGCCGGAACGTGTTCGATAGAGGATCGCGGTCGCCGAAGTGCTCGACAGTTTACCCTTGCGGTATTCGAGCTGATCCAACCGTGTATCAGTTTTTCCTTCCACCAGGAACTTCGTAATGACGGGTATCCGATTTCTGATTGTGAGCGCATGCTGCTTGAATAATCAATATTGCGTAATGTTTTAACGACGTTGTAATTCAATTATACCCGAGCCTGTCCGCGGAGGATGCTTATTACAGTTAACTGTTTCCAGAGTGCAGAAATGCCCAGCCAGCCAGCGAATCAACTCGTTGGAAAAGGTAACCAGGATCACTTGCGCTGCCAATGTTCTTCGGCCCGGTATTCCGGCTAACCGTGATCCAATATTTGTTTGTAACTGGAAACTGCACGGTATAATCGACGAGCAATCGTATCCGACCGAACAAAAACGAATTTCAAATTGCTTACGAACGCACTCCTGCTCAACAAATATGAACCTGGGAAACACTAAAAAATATAAGTTCGTTCAGATAATTAAATACGTATAGATTTTCGGGAAATGTTACGATACAACGTTTCATCAAATTTAACACCTTGCACTACTGTTTATTTTGTGATTGCAATGATTAGATATTCTTCGTCGTTCAGAGTTTCATGGAAGAAAAGATTGTTTATATTTATTTTATCCCCATGTTTTCTTCAGAGGATTGTATATTAACTACAACGGCATAGAATTCTATTTCGTTTTAAAGGAAATTAATAACATACATATTTATTAGAATCTTCATCACGAGTCTGACTCGATATTGTAAGGCAAGGGTTAATACAGCCATCATATACAGTCGGGGACAGTATTAAGTTGACACTTTTAAAATAACTTTTTTAAAATTGGTCCAAATCACTTGAATTCTTTTGAGTTGTTAGACCCACTGGTTTGATTGCAATTGGTAGGAATGATCAAAAGAAATGATGTTTTTACAACTTTCTTTCTGAGCCTATAACGATAATTTAAAAATGTCTGAAAAAAGTTCAAGTCATTTGGACCAAGTTTAAAAAAGTTATGCGAGTTTTAAAAGTGTCCACTGAATATTGTCCCGGACCAAATGGAAACCAAATTTTCGATTTTGTGTGACTTTTATTTATGTTTAAAGCTTTTAAAGCTTTTGAAGCTTTAAAGCTAGCTAGTTTTTTAAGCTTTTTTGCGTGGATTTTATTTTTATTTGAATTTTGTTTGCTTTTTGTTTTAGACTAACTTTAACTGTCAATGTTTGGTCACATCATAGTAATTCGAAATCAGTAAGTAAACATTTTCGAATCATCAGTTACGACAATCCCGAAAACGCTGAATTATATGCGGCGTTGATGTATGAAGCATACGCGATAACGTATACAATATTTTCTGTTATTTTGTAACCCAATTTCACATCTCACAGCATTTACACCGTCACATTTCCAAAAATTTTCGTAAATTCAGCAAATGTACGGAAATTATATGGAAATTGCATTTTCAGGGGCTAATGAATATAGACAATATAATACAAACACGTAAGTCATTCTAAAAAATGTATTCTTCGTCTAAAGAGACCGATGGTTGTCCGGTTAATTTTTTAACGATGCGAGTATTAAATAAACTATTTAGAGAAAATCATTTTTTCATATTTAATGAATGTTTCTCTAATCATTTTCTTTGTTAAGTGCTAGACGATATAATATTTGTTCTCCATTAATGCCCCGTGCACTCTTAAGTGAATATTTTATTCAAAACGTGTCCGATCGTCGAGCGCCGGGAAGTGCATGGAACCGCACCGACAAGATTATTATTTTCCGTGACAAGGTAATTTTCTTAATTAATAGTCCGGATAATTTGTCAGCTGGCTCTCGAGGTAGCCTGACAGGACGGAGAAAAATTGCAGCTTCAGCTTTATCGCGCTCATTAATGGGACTTATTATTGCTCGATCGGGGTGCATTAATTACGGCTGCGATAGCTATGATTTAATCAATCAATTGACTGGCTGAATATTGCTCGACGGGATTTCAACGACATAACTGTACAGTGTTTAATTTCATACTTAGGCAGGTGTCCCGTCTAAAATTGAGTTGCTTATCTGAAGGAGAGTCACTAGCAGAAGACCGGAAACCATTTTCCGGGGAACCTGTCTTAATTAGTATAGGCACAGAGGTATATGATTTCGTTAACCGCAAACTATGCGATATCGTTCAGAAAAATGGCTTATTATTATAATTACATTTAGAAATATATTTCGAGTTATATTTTCTTGCGAATAATTGTTGAAAATTTGAATTAGGGTTCTGACGTTATCATTGCAAGAAGTTAGAGTGACTCCAAAACTAGTGAACCGATAAAAATAATTTAAAAAATTTTTTGAGAAAACGTCTCGCTCACGTTCTCCAGTCCAATTGAATCGTCAATGCGTCTCATTAATTTTCCAGCGGTGATCGAACATGTTCGTTTCAGCGCACGCTGGTCTTTTTATCGGCGTAGGTGCATTTACCGGCGGGATGATTAAAAAAATCGGTAGTTACCCGACAATTTCGGACGTTTCAAAGTGCGCAGTGTGACGTGAATACCGCAACACCGGAACGCGAACAACGAAAGGGGATCATTATTCCTGATTCGATATTTTCTGGCTGGACAATGGTCGCTCTGAATGTCCGGAAATTGGTAATATTATATTTTCGGGCGGAGCAGCGACGCGTTCCACGAGAACTACGCACCGTGGAGCGACGCCGCTGTCGACGCTAATCAGAAAGAATACCCCACCGAAAATGTCGGAACGGAAAATCCACCAGCCGGCAAATTACGCGGACTCGTGCCTAGTTGGGCGCGAAGTCCCCGCGAGGCTATTTATTACGGTACTTGTGGAATTACTGTTCTACCGGAAACTTTTCCGTCCTGAAAACTACTGGAGATCCTGTTTCGAAAAATCTCTGTCGCCATATGGCCCTTCTTAATTTCAAATAATTCATACAAATGTAATACGAATTTCGTTAGTTTTAATTTAGTTAGTAATTCAGTAAATTAATCACCCGGAAAATATTTTAATGCGATTCAATCTTTTGTTCGTGATATACAGAGTGGTGTGTTTAAATGAGCATGGTCGAATACCACTGAAACTACGGTGATTTCTCTCTATATGTCGCCAAGCCCTGGATGATAAATGTCGCGGAATTATCCCCACTACCGCGGGGTATAACCCGTAAGGGGCTGCGAAGCTTGGGACGCCTCCTGGACGATAAACGACGCAGCAAGACCCGTGTTGTTGACATATATCAAGAATTCACTGTATTTCAAAAATTTTCATGCGAAAGTTGTATGATATAAAGTGGTACATTATACGGTGTAAATATTATTTGAGTGGACGGAGTGGTGGGGGAGATTTTAGGTTAATTTTTTTTAAACGGAACTAAGTCAAATTTTTATAATTCGGAAACAAAGTAATACAATGAATTCTCGATTATTTCAGCAACACGGGCCTTGATGTCTAGCGGTGTGAGACCAGGAGACTACTATTAATCCAATAACAAAACTTCTTTATTTTTTATTACTTTTTTGTAGGACTTTCACCAACATATTCGTGGCATTTTTCTAATGAAAATGTTCTGATATAATTTCGATGATAATTACTTGTATAACGAACGATGAAAGTTACTTCCCATTACAATTGTGTAAACGGAAAATTAGTGTAAAGTCTCATAAAAAATACTGAAAAATAAAGTAGTTTTCTTATTGAATTAGTAGTGGTCTCCTGGTCTCACACAGACATATCTGGCCCGTGTTACGTTACGCGAGTATACCCCGCGGTAGTGGGGATAATTCCGCGACATTTATCGGCCATGCTTCGGCGACATTTATAGAGAATTCACTGTATCGGGTATATAGGAACTTTTTTCCTACTTTAACCCTGTATATACCTAACCTAATTTTTATTTTTGTGTAAAGAATAAACACTGTCGTTTGCCAGGGAAAACCTGGACCATTCTACTCACCGTTTCTTAAACACTGAATCCTACAAAAATTTACGCTACTTGAATAACTGTACACGTGACAGAAGTACGGCGTGTTACAGACGTTATCAATGTCCAGAAAAAAGTTTTCACGATGTCGGCAGGTAATTGGAAAAGGAGAAGAAATAAACACATCTGTTCGACGCATCCCGGTGTTTCTGGTGTTAATTAGAAAAAGATGAAAAAAAAAGCTGCCGTCGGTTTTCTGATTTTCCCGTGTCCCTCTCGCAAGCACGGTGACAACGAAACTTCGGTCCGGTGATTCCGCAGGCGTCGCGGCGCAATACGTTCGCGTCCTAAAATATCGGCACTGTAAATCACCGGCCGTTCGACCGAGCTGCGATTGCATTATAAAATGCGGGTAAATTAATTTCAGTGGGGGAGAGGATTGTTCTATGGCTATAGGAAAAACGAGGGGAACCGAGAAAGGGAAATTGGCCGGTTCTACTGACGGGCGGAAGGGACGCGACGATTGATCTACACGCGCGCCGCTCGCACGTAGGAGGGCGATGAAATGGAAATTTATCGCTCACCGGGTGGATGCTTAGCCGGAGCACCGGCGTCGAACGATGTTTAATGGGATCCCAGTGACACAATGTGTGTTTCGCTTTGATTAAATTTTGTTCACGAAACTTGCCTTTGCGTTTCCAGTGCGTGCAAGGCGAGAGGACTTTTTCGGAACTCGACACGAGCTTCGAAAAACATTTAATGCTGCCGAAGAAAGTGATCGAGTACAATTTTGACACTAGGTTTACGGGACTCGTGAAAATGGCGGGTTCTAGAATTTTTAATTTACGAATATTGAGACTGCAACGATGCGTCCATGAAGAATTATTCCACAAATTTATTTTTTGGGTATACATTGTGAAAGAAATGGCAAAATATTTGGATGGACGCATTCTCGTTATTTTTATAAAGTAATGTAAAATAGTCGCTTTCAAATTATAACCTATGGAAAGAGCATAATTATAAGCTTTTCATTTATATGTTTATTTGCGTATCCATATCTGGCCTGGACATTACCGAAATAAATTATTCGAAAAATAATCGTAAAATATTATCTTATTAAACGTCATTTCAAATAATACTCTGCTAGCTTAATTGAACAATCGAATAATCGTTTTTTAATTACTTCATTATTTGAATGTCAAATGAAATTGCTCCTGTAGAGAGGTTGTGAACAATTCTAAGCAAGAACAGTTTCAACAACAAATTTAAATTTGAATAATCAAGCTACAATTGCTATAACTGCATTTAATAATTAATTCAGATACTTCAATAATCTCTGAAATAATTCGAAACGCCTGTAGAAACATTGACAATGTTTTTCACGGAGCTTCCCATTTACAACGAGCATTATTCCAACAAGATAATATTTTTTTAAAGAAATTTTATATATCTAAGAAACGCCTGTAAAAACATTGACAAATTTTTTCCCTTTACAACGAGCATTTAAAATATTAATGTGAAAATTAATGTGAGTTGTACCACAATTTTGTTCCATAAAACAGCCAAAAAAGAAAAAAGAAAATCGTAAATCAAGTTTTATACGAAAACAAATTGTTTGATGGTTTTTTCAGACGATTCAATTTGCAGCGTTGTCCTAGGAAAAAGTAAACTGTGCGCTGCGAAAGTGGAGGTTTCAAAACGAATCCAGATTTATGATTGTGCCATTTTTTTTAACGAATTTATCACTGAATATCGACAAATTCCCGATAATCGGAAATTTAGTGTTCAAACACTTCGGATCCGCTGCGTGTAAATCTGAATTCCGAAATTGATAAAAAAAAAAAGCGACGTTCAAATATTAAAATCGATCCGAAACTCTCGGCTCGAAAAGCCGCCGCTTGTGCGAGTCAAGGTATTCGATCAAAGCAATCTCACCGGCGGTATTAAGTACTCGGTGGTTACGTATTACGAAGCAATATTGTAACCCGGCAAACTGAATCGTCTGCGCGCGATGCAGGAACGGGTAGCATGTTCCCGCGAGATCGCATTAGGGGATGATATTCAACGTAACGGTGTTTGCGACGTATAATCCTGAAATTACGAGGGGGGTTTGCCACGGTCCCGGCAAAGATTACGGGGCTCGTAATGCGCCGGGAATTCGCGGACGCAGGCCAATTAGAATTCCGTAACTCCTTTCGACCATTGTAACCAAATTAATTCGAAGCTCGAACACCTCCGCGGAAAAGATCCTCCCGCGGGAGGTCCGCGCGACGAGAGCGAGCAATTCCGCGCGGGAAAGCTCGACCGCGATTCCGAAACCGCGATGGGATACGCGGCGATTCAGCCGGGGGAAGAAACGTTACCGTGGAAAATCATTATAATTATTACGCGGATAGCAGCGGGCGCAACATGTTCCGCATAGAGGAACTACTTAAACGACGAGTGGTTCATTAACCTCATGCCGGTTAGAGATCGCGAGCCTCGAGAGGCCCGCTCAGGAGATCCCAATTAAAATTCTGTATTCTCAATAAAGTATCGTCGGCGTATGAGTATTCGTCGCGGCACGCTCGCATAAGAATTCTCAGTCGCGAAATGAAGCTGGAATTAAGAAGATCGACTTCCAACGAATTTCACGTCGTTTCTTTTTCACTCGACGGTGTCTTTGGTTGGACGATTCTTATACAAGGTGACTCGCATGATTTTCACGTCTTGATTTTCTCAATGTTATTAACAATAATATTTCAGAGGAAATTTCAATGGTATCGAGTGGGGCATTGTTGGTTTTTTCGCGAGTGGACGCGAGAAGGTCATATGAAGGTCAACTTTGTTTTTTTCTTTTAATGGACCGAGGTATTTTTTAATACATCGATGGATGCAGCTCGACATCAATTATAAAAAAGTATTGACAGTATTTGTAACAGTTTCTTCTTATAATTTTAACATCCGCACAAATAAATGATTAAAAATCTATATTTGCATTTGGATTTTCGAACGAGCTACTGTAATATTTGCGGTAGCGTAAAGTACATAAAGAATGGATCCAATGAAAGTATATACATACATCAGGGACTGAAAAGCTCAAAGTGCACTTTCATGCTATGTGTCATCCTGAGAGTAGACGTATATGTCCACACCACTATTCAGAGTAATAATTGTTGGTAGAACGTAAATTCTAAAGTAATTCTTCGTTTACCCTTCAATTATAGCCAATATATTGTTGCTGTAAATATTGAATTGTTATGAGTAGAGTGCGGATGTTTATGCAATTTTTAATTTTTAAAGTGGAATCATGTTGAATCTTATTTTCAGTGGTAATAGTCCTTTTGTAGTTCTGGAATAAATGAAAATTATACTGAATTCTGTGGATTTTACATTCTAGAATTTTTGGAAAATTTTCAGAAGCCATAAATGCATAAAGATGCGCAGTCTAGGAATGAGCCACAGCTATTTTGAAAGATGGAAATTATATGGAAGTTTGATTTTTTCCCGAGAATTTTAAAAAGTTAAAAATAAAAGGACGGTATACTTGAATGCCTTTGAAATATAATATTATTTCATATTTCCTACGTTCTCGTTTTAGCAAATGCGTAGAATCTACAGTCTACGTATAAATTAATAGTCATTAATAGTCTACGGCCTTTATTTATGACAAAAATGAGTAGATGCAATTTTGAGCAGTAGACAGATTAAAAAAATGTAAGAGCATCAGTGAATTAGTCGCAGCTGAATTTGTATTCAACTGTTATATGCTGCAATTGATGTAAACAATTTTCATTTTGCATAAAGATCCGCATTAAACATACATGAATACAATTATTAATTATTAATTATAATAGAAGTTCATTCCACTCTAATCACTCTAGACTTAGACGAGTGATAGCTATTACGACAGGCGACTTTTATCTCATAAAGAGTTCATAGGCAATTTCATTCTCAAAAATTCTTACCCAAAAAAAAAATAAAAATGTACCCTCTTCTATCTCCTTTTCTTTCTGAATTAGTATCCTTTAACTTTTCCCGTTATTCTCATATTTTATTTTTTACTATCAATATTATTTATCCTTTCTTCGAAATTTTTACTTTTATTTTGCGGAAGGCGTACTACTACAATCATTATGGACCAGTGAATCCCACAATAGTCTTCCAATGAAACTGTGAATTGTGAACCAGAAGGCGATAGAACGCTGAACGACACGAAGACCGAGGACTGATTTTGCACGGCCCTTTCATTTCTGGAATTTCGCAGAAAGGTGCGCTATTCGACGTACCATTGATTGCGACTCGATTTCTCGTTGACGACCGGTTGGAAATGATGATGTTGCGTGAAATAGTTCGATCGTCGGCCCCTTTGTGTCGATTCCGATGCTCGAGGGGTTAGAGGATTCAGGCCGTGATTGAGAGCGGATACTCGCAGCTAGAATGATCACTTGGACGGATTATTCAGAGCTCGATAATTATCGCGAAGATAGTCTTACTTGACTTGCACTACAAATAAAAAAAAGCATATCAAAACTGTGAAACATTTTCAGCAAGCTATCAGTAATTTTTAATTCGTATGAATTTTATATGCTCGTTACTTTCCATAAAAGAGTATGACATACATCAGTTGTTCTCAAATGGTACTAATTCAATGATATTGACGTCATGATAAATGACATGGAAAGATATACAGAATTGTGAAAGAAAATACTTTCAACAATTTCAGCGATGTGCAAAGGCATCAATTAATAAATAAATCATCAAAGGGAAATAATTTTTTTAAATTTCATCCTCAGCTTATCGTAATACTTACTCTATAAATGATTTACTCATTATTTAATCTACAAATATTGCTTCTTCCCTTTGTTGCTCGTTCGACACAATTTATTATGACTTTTGAATGATCTAAAATTTCAATGTCTCCTGTGCCAAATGAAACTGGAAAAAGTTAGAAAATCTTTTGTTTTCTTAAGGAATGTACATACTCGAAAAAGTTTGGTAAAAATAATCGAGAAGAGAGAGACTACATAAAAAAAAAAAAGTAAAAAATGTAGAATAACATTTTTTGAGGCTTTGCTTCGGAGGAAATCGATTTTGAAAGTTAGAATTTTCAAACTCGATTTTCTCGAGAACAAAGCCTCATAAACAAATTTTATTCCAAATTTTCGACCTATTTTTTATGTAAAAAAAAACCTTGTCAAACCCTTTACCCTTTTCGGTTGTACCGCCAGTTACCGATCGCCCTGTACGTATATGTCAATTTTCCGGTCGTGAATAAGCTCGTCTTAATAATAAATTCATAATTTTGTGGACCGGATAAAAATAATTTTTCAGAAAATTCGATAGGAGTCATTCAAAATAGTCCTCGAAAATATAACAACGGAGCCTGCCTGTATGCGCAACCAGAAATTCTTACTACGAGGAATCTATGCGACAATGCGACGACGGACGGGACGAATGAACGAATTCATGCAAAAGAGTGAAAACGACTTCGCGAACCTAATTGATAGGTACAGAGTCTTCCAGAATCGTAGGAAGGGTGATAGGGTTGCAAGACATCGGCCAGATCGCAATGATTCGCGATCAGGAAATCGATGGGGCAATCCGAGCAGGCCACTTAAACAATGTAATTCGTCGATTTCGACGGCGCCAGTGGCGGCCATTAATTCGCAAAATTAGACGGATAAATCGAAGACGGAGTGAGGAAGAACCCGTGGCCAGATAATAGCGGATAGAGCAAACCGGACGAATGCCGTGAGCCATTATTGGCCCGGATGAAATGCTGGATCATCGTGCTTTTTGTGGATCCCGTCCGGAACGGTATTTTTCTTTCATTTTCTTCAACGCGCTGGCAAGAGTAACCGTTCTTCGGTGAAATTGATAGTCGGGCTGGTATATAATGATCGCGCGAGTTACTTTATAATTTTAAATGAAATTCATCTGAAATTTATCCATAACCTCTGCTCAGACACTTTGTTTTCTTATTTTATTTATTCTAATACTGTGTGGCACTGTAGTCTATGATTCTACGACCAGCAATTTATACCAATAAAATTAAAATCCTACAATTGTACTACAATATAATACTACAACTTATTTAATTCTATGGATAAACTTCACCTTGACAACCCTGAAATTTTTAACTTTTTTATATATAGTCCTGTAGATTTTCACGAGAAAATTCCAAAAATCCGAGTTTTAATGTCAGGAATTCACTGGTTTAAAAATTAGGCGTGTTTAAAGTCGAGCGATTGGAAGTACTTTTGACAGGTATGTCTGCCGCCATGTTGGTAAAGTAGTTACGAATTAATACGTTTCGGTAATTTATTATTAATTCTGGTACAGGAGCACGAAGAGAATAGCAGTTGCATGAATACAATTTTAAACAATAAATGATTAGTACAATGCCACATTGTGCGTAACACAACCACTACTGTTGTACTGAGTAACTCAATAAAAAGAGGTATTGTTCACGACGAGCCATCGTCAGTATAATTATGTAGTTATAAATTGTAAACCAGTTTGAGTTTCTTTAAATTTCTTCTTCGCAACATTTTCTCTGGCGCGGCGGCGCGACGTTTTGATTCATCTTTTATTACGACAATATCTGTTTGTTTTCATTCGCCCAGGTTCGCTGCACCAATTCACGAAAACATTTCTACGTGGAAGATACGACGAGCCAAAAAAGAAAGAGAAGATATCATTTGACAGGAGAGGCTGCCGCGGCAGAATACCGAGACAGTCGTCAAAACAGTTCGTTAGGAGTTTTATCTGTGCCTCGCCGCCGCCCGATGGAAGTTATTGTCGCCATTATACCGCGAAATAATTTCAGAGAGAAGCAAACCGAGCAATTTCAGCGGTTGAATGAACGTTCGCAATTAAAGCGTCCTCCCGCGGTTAATTGTTTCAAGTGATTCACTGACCGATACACGATGAACACGAATTACGAACGGAATTCTGATAGTCGATCTTCTAACACAAGTTTAATTCAAATCACAAAAAAGAATGTCCATCCCATCCTTTTCCAACAATTATTTTCGAAGAATTTTATGCGCTAAAATGTAGACTAGAATGTTTAATACTGCATTACGGATACAATCAAATTTTGCTTAATTTTCTCTCGTCGACTCCGCAGGATATCGTTAACATTCTTTTCAAAGCGCTGTTCTTTTTACGAGAAATGCAATTCGATTCGTGTTCATGCTCGGGTTTGGAAAATTATTTACCAGCGGACGAAATTAAACAACGCATAAACTTTTTCTCATTTAAATGCAGACAAACAGACGATGGTAAAGTCTAAAAATAAATTACTGCAAATACCAGTTCTACCAATTTGCAGTGCTTTCCATGATTTATATTTCCATAGGATTTACACGAAATGCAAATGAAGGTTTTAATAATGGTTGCAAAATATATTTACGCTTGCACGACGTTGATATTACGAACGGGCTGATGTCGATATAACTTTGCTCCTCATCTTAAAAGTTTGTTGAAAAATCCTTCCCGTGCGTACGTTCAAAAAATTTCAATTTTTTTTTGTATCAAGTTTTCAGTACCAAGCTAAAGGCCTTATCTGCAACATATTTTTGGCAAATTTTTTACTTTCTTGTTCCGGCTAAATCAGAACAAACATTTTTAAAAATTGCCATGTGGTGTCATTTTGTTAATACTTACACGTTCAGAAATTTTGTTTATAGTACATCATAACAATAGAAATTAAGTAAAAGTTAGTCTGTGTGTCTGTGAAATTTTCCGGCGCGAAGCAATTAGAGTAATGCCGCTCTGACATTTTCCCATTTGTTCACTAACCGGTGAGCTATATATAGTGAGTCACTTTGTCAACAATTGCTTTGTTCATATTTGTCTTAGCATATTTATGAGACAGTCCGAAAAATTCCGGATTTGTCTCAACTACCCTGTACCTTGCCTCTCTTTCCGGCTAAACTTCACCTTGACGACCCAGAAATTTTCAATTTTTTACTATATAATACTGTACATTTTGACGAGAAAATGCCAAAAATCGAAGTTTTAAGGCGAGGAATTCACTGGTTCAAAAGTTATGCGTGTTTAAAGTTGAGCGATACACTTTGGTTACACTTTTTTCTTGGAGAAGCTGTCATCGAACAGTAATTAAAATATAGAGAATCACATATAGCGTGAACGGAAAGTCCGTAGACACAACATGCGCGTTTAACGCATGACAATCAGTCAACTTTTAACACGCATAACTTTTGAACCGGTAAATTCCTCGCCATAAAACTTCGATTTTTGTCATTTTCTCGTCAAGCTGTACAGGATTAGATAGTAAAAAGTAAGAAATTTCTGGCTCGCCAAGGTGAAGTTTAACCCTTTTTCCTTATTACTTCTTTAAGCACATAATCGAATTACACTTCTGCCTAGCCTTGCATGGAAATGAGCGAGTGAGGTACATAGGTCCGATAGATAAATACAATAGAATGGTCTCCTCCCGTTCTTTTCGAATTCTCATCAACACGGTGCGGTCTATTCATTAAAATTTTTCTGGTTGGCAGCTCATTTCGATTCAGGATTCCATCGAGGCGCCCCAGAATTTTCCCGTGATCCGTCAAACACGCGGACAGAGCGTCACGCGGCTAGAATTCGATTTAACATCGAGTCGACCGGACGGTTCTGCGATTTATAAGACGCTTGCCGTGGCGGCTGGCCTACATATCGTCGCGCCCTTAATATTTTATCGACGACATTCCGGGATTCCGGCGTGGAAAACAGCCGAGTGAGGGATGGGGGATGCATTGTCATGAAGTGGCGCGGCAGACGTTGCGGTCGGAATGCGGAGTGCGGGGTGTCGGCGGTGTATGAGGAGGAGGAGAGCAAGGGGACAGGTGGTTGGGGGCAAGGGGCAAGGGGCAGGGGACAGGGGACAGGTGAATCGAAGGGCCACGGCGAAAGGGGACCGACAGGGGTGGGCTTTCAAAGGTGCGATATCTCACCCGGTGTTCGAGCACCATCGACCCCTCGGCGCATCTTGCTAAAAGGTGATACGACACGCCGGCTTTTCCGCATTTAACAATCGGCTTTCGTCACGGCGACGTAATCCGATGCACGGTTAATTCCCTGTCTTTCCGTTAATCTTCTTCAACCGTATCGACACTGGCGAGCGGAGATCCCTATTTCGCGTGTATTTAGGGCAACCTGTCCAACGAATGAACGCTCAAGCCTCGTCGCTGTTGAAATTAGTATTTCATTTTCTGAGTGCTATTTCTATAAGATGGCATTGTTCAATTCTTACACTCCGGACTACAGTACATACCTTACACCACGGAGCTTTCAGACAATACCTACTCCAGAACACTAGAGTGTACAGTAAGTCGCAAGTCTTAATACGGCGAAGTCCATTTCGACTTTAATTATTTAAGTAAAGCAAAAGCAAAGATACTATCTGTATGAACAAATTAAAACTAAAAATATGTGGGAATTTGTAAACGTTCAGCGTGGAATAGAATAGAATTTTCTTCTACAGTTTTTAATAACCATATTAAATGTGGTTAATTGTGATATGCAAATCGTCAGAAAATTGTGTGCTCCTGTGTTCATGATTTCAGTGCGTACTAGTAAAAAGTAAAATTGTCGATTTGGATAATGTAATAGTCCTGTTTATTATATATATTGTTTAACGCTCCGATACCGTTTGTAGAATGTGTGCAATAATTTTGACTGAACTCTGTCTGCTGGGAGAATAATTATTTCTAAATAGAATATACGGGAATATGCAATTTAAATTGTTTCGTTAATTGTTTAAATCAAAGTTTAGTTTGATGCGCAGCTCGTTGTTGCTCATTTTCCCATGGTAATCTTGGGACGAGTTGGACTCGACGTTTCAGAGCGCAAAGGATCAACCGTATAGCTAAATGAATTTTAATACTCCGCCGAGTGAGATGATTACTACTGTTATGAAACGTTAATAGTTGCAAGCGAAGAACTTTTATTAAATTCCGGGAATAAATTTATCAGTGAAATAATCAGAGGGAATATAATAGCACAAAACAGTTTAATCATTTGTTTATAAGTAAACACACTTTGATGTTTCAGAGGGAAATTATGAATAGGATAAGCTTTCACGAGGAGAAAAAAATGTAAAACAGAGTCTACAAGAATAGAAGTAGAAAGCAGCACAAAATTTCAGAATAAAGATTTCCATTCATAGAAACTACACATATAAACGGGTTCGAGGTAATCCCTTATGAAAAAATAAGAAAAAATGTAGAATAAAATTTTTTCATACGATGCTTTGTGTCCGAGAAAATCGTGTTTGAAAATGCAGCAAATACGCGTGCTACATATGAGCTCATTAAGGTAAAAATTACTGTGCCTATATTAATTGTACTTATTTTTAAAGCATAATCAATATTAAGAAAGAGATGCATAACATAACTGATTTTAATGAAAAAAATGTAATATCTTTTTATTAATATTCATTATGTTTTAAAAATAAGTATAATTAATATAGGCACAGTAATTGGATCCCTTACTCTATTTGACAAGTGAATTAAGTCCACTATCTTAATATCGCACTATCGGAACTTTTATGCAATAACATTACCAAGAATTAGGAGCAGAATGTAGCTTTGTTGTAAGAAAATAAATTGAAAGTGTAGTATTTGTTATAGTATAAATTGGAATAACAATCGCACAACTCCAAAACATCGGATTTAAGCCACTATTCCAGAAATTTTTACGATCATTTCATGTACGATGTAAGATTGAATTTTACTTTTTATAAACAAAAACACGAATTATAAGTAAGTTGAATTGATAAATAAACATTCATAAGGCTGGCTATTTCAATAGCAAACAACTTTTTTCGAATTTTGGATTCATGCCACCTGTCAACTCAGGGGTTCGTATGTAGGAATCGTCTGACGTGTCTGATCATTGCCAGCCAATACTACTTCCCGCACACAAAGTCGGAGACAAAATAAAGTGGACCCCATTTAAAAACTAATAACTTTTTAAAAATCAGACCAAACGACTTGAGTTTTTCTCAGTTGTTAGAAGGATTAGTTCACCAGGTAATGCACACAAAAAATTAATTGAAAATTACTATTGGCCGAAATTGCGAAGAAAAGAGTAAAGGTCAGAATTTTTAACTTTCTTATCTGTGACTGTAATGAAAATTTAAAATGTGTCTTTGGTGAAGCTAAGTAAGTTACATGCACAAAGTTTCATCAAAATCGATTAGGGTTGTGATGAGCAGTAAACAATAAAAAATGACAAAAATTGCGAGAAACCCAATTTAGATCAATCGTAAACCGAAAATTCAAACATCGTTCAATGCCTATATCTCGTAATCGTAAATAAATCGTTTATTAAACTGTGACAAAGCCACGGAGAAATAGATTTTGCGGTAAAACTAGATGACTTTTAACCTGGAGTGCATAGGATGACGACTTTTGGAATTTTATTTCGGCTTTCAGTTCGTTCACAACACAACTGCGCATTCTACAAGCGAAATGAGACCACACATAGCGAAACCGGGAAGGGAATGCGTTGCGTTAGACTCTATAAATACCAACGAAGTAGTCCGTTACACAGAAAATTAACTTTGAAGACAAGGGCGTCGGGAGATCGAAATTTCTCGCGGCGAGAGCAAAGGAAGTGTATTCCAATTCGACGGCGCGAATGAAAGAGAGCCAGAAGTGGTGGAACGCAAAACAGGAAAGGGAATAAAATGTTCTCGGAACGATGGGAAACGCTGAAGTTCCATTCAATTTGATTCCGCTCGAGTGTTTCTCACGCTTTAAGTACTATTTTCGTTGAAAGTATCGCAATGGGCAGACTCGTTAGATTAACTATCCGTATCGCTAAGAAATGAACTTACCGATCGTGGTAGTCTAAGAAAATGTTTTTTCGCCATACATACCTGAAACAGAAAAATATAACTTGGTTAGATAACCTTGTAACACTCAATTTCGGGAGAGGGAGAATTAAATAAAATAAACGTAACGTGACATAAAATGCGATGTACACAGTTTGAAAATTAATTTAAAATTAATAGAATTTCCTGAGGCGGAAAGATTTCCAATTTCGACTTACACATGAGTCGAATAATTCATGGCATAAATTTTAGAATAACTTTTTTATAAATAGACCAAACGTCTTCAGTTTTTCTGCCAAGCTAGATGGATTAGATTACTAAATGAAAATTTGGAAAAAATTGCGTTTAGTCTGAATTACGAAAAAAGTAAATTGCTTTTTACAAATTCTTTATTTAGGCTCGTAACGAAAATTTAAAAGATGAGAATGACTGTATATAGTGAATTGTATAAACAACTATAGCCATTATCATAGTTGAGAAATCTTGGAAAAGATCTTGAAAAAGTTCACCTAAAAATTTATTACCTAAAAAGATTCACTGTCTAGTAACAAGAAAAGTATTCATCGTCCTTCATGAATTCTCTACATAATCTTTACAGATGAGAATATCGTAAGAATAATCTGAATATGAGCCATAACGCCACATTCAAAATTAATAATAAACTGCCCTTTGGTATAGTAAATTATAATAATATTGATATCTCAAAAAATATAAAACTGTGTGGTTTTACAAAAAAAAAAAAAAATCGTGACGGATAGAAGACCGTAATAAAATAAATCAGTTCACCCTATTCTTTCGTAATGTCAGCAAGCAGTAACGTATTTAACCTTTACGAGAATTTACAAAAACATTATCAGGTGAGTTTACGAAAAGAATATAATTAAATTCATATTAAATATATTTACAAAAATATAAAATACAAAATAACAAGATATTATTTTAAGAAAAAGTGAACGTTCTTAAATGTGTATTACAATGTAATATCACAATATTAAATACACGATAAGGAAATTCATTGGCAACACAACAAGTTAATAGTGTCGCCGATTTATGATGAAATTTTTGATCGACGCTTATCGCGAAACAATCCTCTATCAATTTTAATTGTGACTAAATTTTTGATCGATCGGAGTCACCAAACCAATTAATCAGAGCCCATAATCCGAGCTGCAAATGAGAACCGTCGATCGTTGTTTCACTAAGCGGACGTGATCCACGGTGAACAGTTCGGGAGCGCACAACACGTCGTTGCCCCCTTGTTTAATGGTCGTTGGATCCGGTTGCAATAATAATGCCTGTGGGTTCAGCAACCTAACGATTCGTCTCCTAACTCGGCCAGGTAGACGCTTTAAAGGTGAGCTACCATGAATTGCGCGCGAGATGAGAAGCGGGGACTGTGTTTATCCTGCGTTCATTCATGCGAATTATTGTTCAGGAATTCCTGGTTACTATATCGTGTATAGCACGTAGATTTAACATCTCTGTAAACCACTTTCCCTTAGGCGAAAAAATTCCACGAAACTGAAATCGAATATATGGAGCAATAATTTTCATGTTTTAAATTGTATTCTTTTATAATAAGATGGCCAGTAAATCAAGAAATTGTTTTTAATAACTGAGAAGACCGATAGATTCGATTAAACATCTTTCACAGGAAAACTAGACCCTAATTTTCAAACTGAATAAAGAATATTATTTTTTAATTCATCTCTCAAAAAATTATTTAGTGCACAGATTTTTCTTTATTCAAAAATCATGAAATGCGTGAAACAATGTAAATAATTGTTTAGTGAAAATGTTTATAATTTCCACTACATTTTTCGTTACAAAGCAGAATATACAAAACAAGTACATTTGTAAATGCGAAACGGTTACTCGGTGGTGAATATTTTAAAATTTTTGTCGAGTACTTCTATCCTAAACTTCTTATAGATTGAGAAAATTCATCCTTAATACGATTCCTTTATGGGATTAGCATCACTATTTCCTAACTGTATTAATAAGTTCTCTGTAGGAATTATTACATAATTATTACAGTCCTGTAGTACTGTAAAATAACTGAGGGGAGTACTCAATCAATATGTAACATCGTTATCTGGACATCTGAGATTGAACTTACGAGAAAATAACGAATGTTGTAACAGTGATGGTAAACAGTATCGTCTTAAAAATGTTATTTCCTAATTTCAAATTGCTTTTCTGCTCATTGCATTCGTAAATTCCGCGTGGCCAGTTTATAGATAATGCGACGGCAAACGTATAAAACTCGCTTTATCTCATGAAGATAAAATAGGTGAGTAAAATTTCATTGTTGTACACTTGAAACTATGTACATCACATTGTACAGGTGTTCGGAAACATCTGGACGGTAGTATCCTATATGTGTACTAGATGATTGCAAAAGTTCGTGCTCGATTTTCAGAGACCTCAAACTCTCTTCGAAGAGAAACCAGTTTCTATGAAAAAGGAATGCGCCAGCTTGTAAAAGATTGGGAGACCATTATAGTAATGGTGGTCACAATTATGGGGAACAAATCATTTTCCGACATACATAGGTTAATACTTTTTTTTTATAGAGAATAAAAATCTCCATCGATCGATGCACACGCAAATATATGGTCCCATTTGAACAATCGAAGTTGACCTTCATAAGTCCTTGACGCATCCACCCACAAAAAAACTAAAAATACCAGTATCTCCATCTCTCAAACTCATTTAATCTCCATCCAAACGCTTCTCGCTGTGAATAATAATAATGACGTAAATCAAGATGGTAATACAGTGAATTCGCGATATATGTCGCCGAGGCCTGGATGATAAATGTCGCGGAATTAATGAAAGTAAAGAAGTTTTAATGTTTACACTCGTCGGCGACCGAGCCAGCTCGAGCTTTGCTGTCCTTTTCTACGTTCGGCACTGCATCGAAGAATAAACGACATCAGGACCTGTGTTGCTGACAAATCTCGAGAATAAACAACATCAGGACCAGTGTTGCTGACATATATCGAGAATAAACGACATCAGGACCAGTGTTGCTGACATATATCGAGAATAAACGACATCAGGACACGTGTTGCTGACATATATCGAGAATAAACGAGATCAGGACCCGTGTTGCTGACATGTATCGAGAATAAACGACATCAGGACCGTGTTGCTGACAAATCTCGAGAATGAACGACATCAAGACCGCGTTGCTGACAAATATCGAGAATAAACAACATCAGGACCAGTGTTGCTGACATATATCGAGAATAAACGACATCAGGACCCGTGTTGCTGACATATATCGAGAATAAACATCAGGAGCCGTGTTGCTGACATATATCGAGAATTCTAGTGTCGCACCCTATACGCTAATGATGCGAATGGGTTACTGGACAGGAATGATTCTTCACGCGAAGAACGAAGCGACCGGCGACGCGTATGGTGTAACTATCGAATTTCATTGAAGCAACACTAATCCAGTTTCTTTGCCGCGAAAGACGGAAAATTACCTAAAGCGGCGAGTCGGGAACGTTATCAGGCAGCCATGGTGACACTTTGGTTATTGTGGTA
This sequence comes from Halictus rubicundus, assembly GCF_050948215.1. Taxonomy (NCBI): domain Eukaryota; kingdom Metazoa; phylum Arthropoda; class Insecta; order Hymenoptera; family Halictidae; genus Halictus; species Halictus rubicundus. The sequence goes on along the minus strand of NC_135159.1, from coordinate 5,202,587 downwards.
ATGGCACCGCTTAGAGGCGAGTTAAGTCACGGGACGGTGGTTTCGAGTGCTTTTACAGAAACCGAGAGTAAAATCGTCTATGTAGGTGATCGTGTTCGCGTTCGGGTACCCGGTCGGCGCTCGTGTACGTGTGCGAGGGGAATTGTCGAGGCTCTCACGAGTGCACCGGCTCGCCAAGTGGATCCTGAAATATGCAACGGACTATCATAGTCATATACCACTTCCAGGCTCAAATCCCGTGACTCTCCTTGCATCCGTGGCGACTCTCTATCCTTCTCAACCGTTGCGTCCTCCACGCTATCACCTTCCTTTTCTCCCTATTTTCGACTGTACTTCTTGTCACGAGTGCACCGGGGGATTGTGAACAGTTGCGCTTAGGATGCGCTGTACAATGGACCAGGGGAGGGGGGAGAAAAAAAGTGGGCTACCCAGCCAGAAGATGATGTTAGGTTAAAGTGGCCCGGAATCCTGAATTCTGGCTGGGCAATATGAGCGAAAGCTTCCGCGAATGTCGGGAACTATTCCTCTGATTTTTTTAATCGCCTCGCGGACTATCAGTTTCAAAATAAGCCATCACTAAATTGTTCGCTAGAACACATTTCTCTGTTTGAGTGCAATTGATAGCATCGTCCTTGCCACTCTTGCACCGTTTCTCACCACTTGGTGACTAATTGGTGGCTTATATAGTGAGTGACACGTATTGTGGTGGGTCCATAGATACAAGCTTCGCGCTAAACACATTGATGTTGGGCAAATTGAAACACGCATAACCTTTGAACCAGTGAATTCCTCGCCATAAAACTTCGATTTTTGACATTTTCTCGTCAAGCTGTACAGGATTATACAGTAAAAAGTTAAAAATTTCTGGTTTGCAAAGGTGAAGTTTAACCCTTTTTCCTCCTTATTACTTCTTCTAGTAAATAATCGAATTACACTTCTGCCTAGCCTGTAATCTGCATGGAAATGAGCGATGAGGTCCGATAGATAAATACAGTAGAATGGACCCTCTCGTTCTTTTCGAATTCTCATTAACAAGCTGCGGTCTATTCATTAAAATTTTTATACCATTTCTGACTATTCACGCTAATAATGAATACGGAAGTTTTCTCACGATCAATTTGTATGTTCATCTTATAAAAACGAATATAATCAATTCTAAGTTAACACTAAACCTACCACTGCCGGTCAAATGGACCTTTTCGACCTCTGAATATAATTTCATACATACAACATTATCACATCGCTATTTACCTTTACGACCTTTCTTAAACTTTTTATACAATGTATTTTTCAGTATTTATTCCTTGTTTTACTTTTTTTCCAGCAATATATTTAGCCTGTCCTACCTATCGCGGGCCGGTCAATTTGACTGCACGAGATAATATGATATTTACTCTTATAACCCTAAACAATCAGTATGAAAGGAAGACTATTCTCAGTGTGGCATGGCCAACTCAAAATAAATGAGCCACATTGAATGAGTCGCTACATTCTTTTCTCGATATATGTCGCAAATACCTGGCTGATAAAAGTCGCAGATCTATCCCCACTACGTCGGGTACGACGTTCAGCGTGGATCAAAGAATAGTATCTCCTGAACGATATATGTCGCTGGCAAGATCAGCTTTCTTGACATATATCGAGAAAACACTGCATGAAGTTACGCACGTGCCTGGTTGCTAATTCTGTTTCATGTCAAATAGATCCAAACCGCAAAGGTGGACAACAGAATACAATTTTGTAAATCGAGGAGAGAGCACCGTAGTATTATTTACATAATTGAAATTATATAAAAATAGATTTGCATCGTCATTTTATGAAAGTTGTTCGTCTACTAATTCATTCAGCAACAAATGACTATTACGTACGTTTCATTATATTAACAATAACTTTTTTTAAGAACCGGTCATTTTGACCGCGCACGGTAGGAATAGGTACAAGTGAATTCTCGATATATGTCCAGCAGACATACCCGAGCCGTGTTACGTTTACACTCTTCGGCATCCGAGGCCACTCGAGCTTCACGACCCCTCACGGTAGTGGGGATAATTCCGCGACATTTATCATCCAGGCCTTGGCGACATATATAGAGAATTCACTGTATACAAGTGTCGGTAGGTTCAGTGTTAAAAATAATTTGATTATTAGCCACAGTGTGGCGAAAGTATTTTGAGAGTCCCAGAGAGTTGTGACCCGATAAAACCATGACGGACCGAAAGTCTTAATTAGGGTGTTCCAAGGCAAGATCGGAGCACGCGAACGTGACACAATCGGCCCTTTGTATTGACGCGAGCCGAAGTTCCGGGAGGAAATGTCGTGGGCCGGCGCGAAAAAGGAACGCGGAAGAAAGGTGGGTAGTGGAAAAAGGAGCTGGAGATCCATTCCGTTAACATACCTGTCTCTCCAGCCGGCCCATTAAAATTATATCGGGTGGCTCCGTTAATTCGGTTATTCGAGTCGCTTTGATACGCGTGGCATTTGCTTCGAGGCGTGGCACGACAGCGCGCTCGTAATGCGATAAAAATCCTTGCCGGCACTTTCCCGGCGAAAGAACTGTCCGGCTAATAAGATCGGGCGCATTTGCAAGGCTCGGGGGCCGCGCGCCTTTGTTCCCAGCCACAGTGACGCTTGTAACATTATTGCGAACATTCCGGAAGGGCTGGAATCGTCTAATGGCACGAACACCGTCGGCGAATCGAGTAGCGGGTGGTCGGGCTGCTGGGTGGCAATGGCGGGGGTGAAGGAGGGGGAGGGGGAGGATGGCAGGCGGTGCAGAAGCAACGGAGGATCCTTTAAACGTAAGCTGCCCGGCCAAGCAGGCGCCGAGAGATAGGTGCAGGAGCACTTAAGATGAGAAAACCGTCATTTCAAAGGCTCACGCGAGGCTCTCCCTCGCCTCTCGAGATGGTAAAAATCCCGGATGTACTTTCCTGATAGAAGAACCCCCGGGTTCCGGGGAGTCGAGACCGAGAGTTGAACCCGGCGCGCAACCGAGCAGAAAGACTCGCCAGTACGCGATTATGAACAAAAGGGTTTCGGGGTTTGTACAATTTAGATCCCCGGCTCCTTGCCCCTTTGGGACAATCCTAACGGTTCGTCAACGCTGCTGCTTAGTATGATTGGCACGCTGAATCGTATCGTCTTTCCGTGTCACAGCGACAGTACCAACCCCTTGTCGGACGATTTACTTTACGGCTACAATGGTTAGCACTTCTTTATACTTAACCCTTTGCACTCGAAGCTATTTTTACCCCAGAACGAAACATTTCTTCCGACCTAGAATATTTTCCTTCTATATATTTTGTCTTATCGTGTTACAGTAAGGGAGCAAAATTGATTACACACTATTTGAAAAAGCATAACTTTTCTCAAATTTGTCCAAATAACTTTAGTGTTTTTGAGAAGTTAGAAGGATTAGTTTATTAGACGAGATGTACGAATTTTTGGGAAAAAATTTGAATTGGTCGGAATAGTAAAAGATGGTTTTTTCAGCTTTTTTATCTGAGCCTGTATTGAAAATTTAAAAAATGTGTTCCATTGACTCGAATAAATTATATTCATGCTGCAAAGTTCGTGGACATTGGTTACTTCGTTTACGAGTTATAAACGATTAAAAGTGGGAAAATTGCCATTTTTCACGATTTTCGACTAAAAATCACACTTTTAATCGTTTATAACTTGTGAACGAAGTAACCAATATCGGTCAAATTTTCAGCATGGATATCATTTATTCGAGCGAATCAAACACATTCCTTAAATTTTTAATACAGGCTCACATAAAAATGCTGAAAAAAACAACTTTTACTATTTCTTTTACGATTCCGACCAATTAAAATTTTTTTCAAAAATTTTTTACACCTCGTCCAATAAACTAATCCTTCTAACTTCTCAATAACATTCAAGTCATTTGATCTAATTTTTAAAAAGTTATGTTGTTTCAAATAGTGTGTAATTTGTTTTGCTCCTTACTGTATACGTACGAAAGTGGTGGAATTTACTCGTACAGTATTGAAATGTTTAGTAATTTATTGAATAAAAACAAATTTAGTAATGTAAAAAATATTTTGAATAATGATATAGCAATTTTTAGTGACGTCTTATAGTACTCACTTGAGTGCTAAGGATTAATAACTTCGCAAAAGAGAACAGAAAAATATTTATTGCTTGTAGGTACATTTATTTCAATGCTTAACCTCGTTGCTCCGACGAGACTAAACTCGGAGTGCGCGTAAGTATAATTTAGTAACGATTTAACCATCCGTATGCTATTCCCGGAGGGTCATTCCGTGCCAAATCGATCACTTTTTGACGTCACGTAAAACGTATTCGAATTCTTCTTTTTTTACGGTTCTTTCGATGAGAAGTTTCTCAAATTTGTAGAAAAATACGATCAGTATCCTTGAAGTTTTCCCATGAAAATGAGCCCTTCGAAAGATGGAGACTTGAAAATTAACGTCACTATGAGCTGGAAGATCGCGGTGTACCCCCGTCCATCGTTAGAGTTAATTATTGAGGTTGAAAAATTATTTCACAATAGCCCAATCCTGTCTGAATAAAACAAACAAAAATTTAGCTCAATCGGGCAAATAGTTCTTGAGATAAAAATTCGTAAGTGAAGCCCATTTTCGCCAAAATGGGCAAATATTGCAAACTTCGAAGGCCTGTAATTTTTAAACAAATTCTAAACCGAAAAAATGATGACTTAAACCCCACCTAATTCCACGTGGACTAAAACATATTTCATTTAGAACAAAATCGTCAATCAGATAATCGAGGTTCTACTGTACATTTTATCACATTTACGTTCAAACGAAGTTACAGTTGAATAAGTTTTCACGCTTTAATACATTTTCATTAAAAAAATTTGAATAATAGATGTTTATCAATATTAAATTCTTTATCGATATCTTTTATCTGTTCCCATATTATTTTCTACTTGCCCCTGTCCCTTTTCAATTTCATCATCGCTGAAACTTTGTTCATCTAATCGAAATTCTACTGTATTCAATAATTTTCTAAAAATGTTCTTGATCACTACTTTCTCGATTGTATTAGGTTGTAATATAGATACGTTCGTTCAATTGCAAGTATAAATGTGTCCTATAAGAATGTAGTTGTTAGTCACTGGAAAAACAATGAACTCATTGGAAACCTGTCATGAATCATATAATTTATTGCATATAAATCTAAATACTTTGTTAATAAATGGGGAGAGATATTGAATGCTACCGAATTTATGTTATAATTTATATTACGACATTTCACAGTCGTATTTTATTGTTAAAATGGGTTGGACGAAGTCGCCGAATTCGATGAAATTTTTAGATTCTGGAGCAAAAATAGCTTCGAGTACGAAGAGTTAATTATGTTATCGAATTGGTATTTTTTTGGACACCCTGTACCATGAGAGTCCTCATAAAATATTTTATTAATTAAACCAATTAATTGTTAAAGTCAAATCGAACACTAAAAATGTTTCGTGCAAAAATAGTACGATATGCAAAAAAAGTGTCTGCATCAATTGCAAGACACAGAAGCTAAATGGAAATTCATATCTTCCACGAATAATTTCAATATAGTAACAAATAATATATTAATACTCTTAAAATCTTCTAATTTTTTAACGTTTCAAATTGCGCTTACTCACTTTTGTCACAAATGCATAAAATCCGGCGTCTAATTATTAGCATGCGACATTAAAACTAGGTTTACGGAGCACTAAAAGTATTTTGCATTACTTTATAAAAATAACAAGAACATACTTTTAAAATAATATATACTCAAAGAAATAAATATGCTAGATAATTTCTCATGTATGCATCCTTAGAATCTTCATAATATTAAACTAAAAATACTCGAACCTGTCATAATGACGGGTCCCGTAAACCTAGTGTTAAAAGAGAATTCTCGCCGAATGATTTACTGAAAATCGAACCGGGCCGATACATTAAAAATCATTTGACCAACAATGAAATTTCAAGCGTCCCCAAGTAAAATGAACAGTAGCGTAAAAAAGTGAGATTCAACAGTCGACCACTTTCTGTCAATTCAATTTTCTCTGTATACTTTGTTCACTGTTGTATTCCAGCCTTGTTCGCGATAAACGGCGCCAGCGATAAAAGAATCGGCAAAGGCACGGCTGCTGAACGGCCTGGTATAAAACCGTGATAAAAAATATTCTTTGAAGACCCGGATGGACAGGCGGGAGAGACAAAGCGGCGATGCCATCAGAGCGACGCCCGTCGTCGACAGAATTCGAAATTCGCGTAGCTCGCCGTTAGGAAGAGGAGCGTAATGCATCTGTTGCGTTCTCTCATTCCATTTTCGGCCGATGCGAATGCATTTTCAGAGCGGAATCGCGGCCCCGGCCGAGTTATGTCTTCGATAAATCATGCCGGAGTGAAATACGAAATTTACGAATCGCGTATCAAAATTCCATATACGCGCGGAAAGCGCTGCGACGTCGCGGCGCGGCGGCTGCATTTTGCCGACGCGACGCGCGTGGCCACCTAAAAAGTTTTCAGCTAAAAAATTCCCGACGGTTTCATTCGAATCGATTTTATATCACAGAACGACACCAGAAAGACGTTTGCTGTTCCAAGCATATTTATATTTATTTTTTGTATTATTTATATGTACATTATTCTACATGTTATTCAGTTTTCATATTTATTCCATAAATAAATGCAGGGAACCATCGAACTACAGAATTATTGGCTCTGTCAACAGAATATGAAGACTTACTATTAATATTTAAAACTTTATGAACACTTTGGAGCCCACAGACCAGTACAGTGTTTAGTCTATATATGTCCCAAATGCCTAACCGATAAAAGTCCCAGAACTATCTCCCATAGAACTATACAAATATCTGAACATTTTACAAAAAAATATAAAACAAAGTGTATGAAAATTGGGTATGTACGAACACTTTTACTTTCTGCTAGATAATGATCCTAAACACAACGCAGGAATCGTTAATACAAGACCCCCACATGTTGGTCACACCACCACAAAGCCCCGATATTAAACCTGATTGAATATCTATGGGCAATAATAGGAAAAGGATTAAAAAAATTTAATATATCATCCAAGGCAAGTTTAAAAGAAAAATTACTGGAAGTGTAGAATTCTATATCTCCGCGTGTTACAGAAAAGTTATTGAACAGCGTGCACTAAATATTAAACCTTTAAAAAGTTACCTGTTCAAATACTTTTGTGGCATCAGCAAAGTTTATGTTTGTGAGAAATAATTCATAACTATTGTATACATATTTCGATCACTTGAAACTTGACCTGTATAATCTGGAGAGTCGTACCAATTTACAATGTTAATAATATTTCTCTAAGTATTGTATGATATACTTATTACAATAAATAAAGTATTTCACGGTAAGTGTTCAAATACTTTCGTGAGTCACCGCATGTCCCTGGCTAGACCCGCGTTTTGGACACATAACGAATAAAAACTGTACCGGACAATTACTGCAACTGAAAAAGGTGTTACAGTTCGATTTCTATTTACAGTTTGATTAATGACAACAAACGATTGCGGATTCTATGCGTTTCTAATAAAAATGAGTAGCCGTATTTGAAACAACAGGAGGACTATAAAATTTGGACGGTATCAATATATCGGGAGTCACTCAAATTATGAAGGGAGGAAAAACCTGGCTCCTGTTTCTAGCTACAGATGCAGACAACTTTTATTTTATAATGACTAACGTACCTGGACCTGCAAAGTAGTTTTTCTTCTCGAAACACATTCAAAGCAAAGTTTTTATTAACAAGCTTCAGTTTCTGGAAAAACGAGGTTCTCTGCTACACCTCCTTTTTCTCAATTATGGTACTATCTTATAAATCAATTCTACGTTTAAAACGTAACCGCTCGAAACACAACTTGAGAGAGAGATAGAGAGAGAGAGAGAGAGAAGTATATTGCCTCTACAGGACACCTTTAAACTTCTTCGCGAGTTCCAAGCAGAGACGAGAGCGAGCCATTAAAGAAACCGGGCAGTTTTGCCTATAAACCGGCAGCGGTAAATAACCGTTCTTCTCATTCCGAGTGTAACGCGGAACGTAGACGTCGCGCGGGCGCTCGCCCTTAAGACCTCAACGAGGGAAAACCCCGCGACATTTAGACTTTCCGTGGTACGCGAGGGGAGCCGTCACCACGGGACTGTGACATCGTTCAAAACGCTCGTCGCGGTTCCCCATGAACTCGCGTTCCCCGTGAACGCAAACCCCCGTGATCCTGGGCTGGAGATCCTAGTGGCCACTTCTCGTGAGCCACGCGGAAAGTGTCGAGGATCTCTTCCGTTGACAGAAGGAAGGAGGCAGGGCGGAGGGCGGAGGGACGAGGGACGAGTACGAGGAACGCGGGAAACCGAGGCGTAAAATTGCATTTGCCTCGCAACCGGTGTGACCGTCGACGTCGGGGCGTCGGCGTCGGCGTCGGCGTTGGGTGCCGGGATCAGTGCGCGTCCGCGGCGAACCACTGTTGGCCCCAGCGGTCAACCATTCCGAATGTGCTGTTTGCTCGTTTAAAGGACTCTGTCCCTCTGGTCGGCGATTTCATCAAGTTCAGCCGCGGGAAAATATTATCCGGCTGTGAGTTTCAATCCGAGGGGCGACGAATAGCCGGCGGGGAGGCTCGGCTCCGCTCCGCACCGCTCCGCTCCGTAACGCCGAGCCGCTTCATTGCGGATTCGTGCCACGTATATCACCGGGGAGACGCGCGTGCTGCGCCGTGCTACGGAGCAGGGGAAAAAGGAAGACGATGTAACAATTGAAAACCAGAGGAATCCGCCGTTCGGTATTCACAGGGCGACGCGTGTAACCTTTCGGTAAATATTTGGTAGCTTCGGGGGAACGATTCCGGCGAGTGGCGGTCCTTGTATCGCCTTACTTTTCTGTAATTGTGATGGATTGGTTGCGCGGGGTGTTCGCCGAGCTGTTTAAAACCTCTCCGAACGGCCTGTTTAAATTGCTTCGACCGCCTCGAACACTGAACGGCATGGGTTCGATTTTACAACGTGGGAATTCGTTGCATGTACATCGAGAGGAATCGTTTCGTTTGTCCGTGGCAGATTTAGGGGGCGGGGCTACAGGGGCTATAGCCCAGGGCGGCAAATGTTTGGAAAAATACGAAAATGTTGAACAATTTCAAAGTAAGAATTAAATGTTAGAACGAGGTTATATAAAATTGTAAGAAATCATTTAACACTGGATTGCCGGAGCGAGGGAATTTTACTAATTCACGATTTTATTGCTGTACTTAAATAATTTTTTTTTAAACATATGTTGGATTTTAACACTAAACCTACCAAGCACTAAATATATCTTATAGAAGGGAGAAGATTGAATTTACTTAAACTGTGTACGATTTTCATTACAATATGTGCTTAAATAAAGAAGTCAATTCAGTAATTTCCTATGAAAACGTTTTTATAATTTTAATAATCGTGAAACAGAAAACCGGTCATTTTGAGCACGGTAGGTTTAGTGTTAATAGAATTATGAAATGTATACAAATCGAAGTCAAGTTGAAGAAAAGAAGTACAGTGATTTCTCTATATATGTCGCCAAGGCCTGGATGATAAACGTCGCGGAATTATCCCCACTACCGCGGGGTATACTCCGTGAGGGGCCATCAAGCACGAGAAGCCTCGGACGCCGAGGAGTGTATCAAAAGTTCTTTACTTTCATTAATTTCGCGACATCTATCATCCGGGCCTCGGCGACATATATCGCGAACTTACTGTAATACGCAATGTAACGCAGCACACATGCGAAGGGACGCGCTGCGGTGGGCCCTAGTACTATTTCGCAGCGCAAATTATAATCTACTCACATTCTATAATCCCGTCCAGACAGAAAGCGGACACTTCTCGCTTGATGCCATGAGCTCGGCGAAAAGAATTTTCATTCGATAGCTTGGCTTAATTTTTCACATTTTTAGCTACCGTTAGCTGCCCATTTTTAACTACCGTATCCTTTATATTAGGCATGATATAAAATAATATCTTCCATCAGCAATGTTATAAAATAAAGCCTGGAATTTGAGATTCTAATATACCGGTTGTAAGAGTGAATTTTTTCTTGGAAAAACAAAAATTTTAAATACGAAATGAAAAATATAAGAAATATAGGAAAATATATTTTCATATGTATATACACATATATTTGAAAATATATTTACTATTCACTATCACTATTCACTTTTCTATTTACTATTTATATATTTACTTTTTTACTTTATTTATTTATTCACTCTTATAACCGGCATATTAGAATCTCAAATTCGAGGCTTTATTTTATGACATTGTTGAAGGAAGATATTATTTTCCTATAGGAAATGAAAAATATAATTGGGAATTATATTAAATTATATTAGAGAACCGACTATAAAATATTTTGTATACTCTATTCCGCAGTCGAAGCAGTAGCCAATAAATAAATAGCCGCTTTTGGAGCTGCCATCCGTTTAACTGTCGACCAATGACATGTGCGCTTTCGCTGAACAGCGCCTGTTTGCATTTAAGTTGAAGTTACACACACGAACCCCGCAAGTTTGTAAGTAATGAGTTTAAGCAAGAGGCGTTCGTAATGGTTATTTATTCGGTAGCTATTTATTTGCCAGCCTCTGTATAATAAACAAAGTATCAAGACTTAGTTTATTATCATAATGATATACTGCTCGATATTGGCTTGCTATATGTCTGCTTTCGGTCGGTTGCTTGGAGCTTATGCTTGTTGCAAATTCCGATAATAAAACATGATCTTTGAAAAATATCGTAGCGGTGGGGATAACCTCGAGCGACCGTTAATATGTATCAATGACATATCGGTGTGGATCAGAAATGACCCCGGCATAGGCCTAGAACTCGCCTAAGTCACAGGGTTAATGAACTTCGATCTGTGATATCTCAACTCAACTTACAAATTTGCAACGATTCATGTCGTGACATGAACCATAATTTTGCGCAAAAATTAGAGCTAAATTCGAGATACCCTAAAACGGGCGAAAAACCGGCTAATTTTTGGGTCGCACTTTATATCTGCGTTTGTGTTGCATCCTCGTCTTCGCTGAAATAAAACACCACCATAGAACTCGTTAGTTCCTCCATCGTTAAATTGCAAACGAAAATAATCGTAATTATTCGTATGAAATAATTATAATTATTTTCACATTTACTGAAACAAACTCTCTGAAGTTAGTTTTACATGCAAATTAGTATTTAATTCTGCAGAATTATTCTTAATGGTACAAACGTGGTCGGCAAGATTCTATGGTTCAAAGTAAGGTATAAATTAAGAATAACGAAATTGCGTTGGAGGTAAGGGAAACAATTATGTTCGAGAAAGATACTTTTAAAAATTTGTAACAACAACAATGTAGGGTACACGTTGGAGAGACACTCTGTATAATTGAAACATAAGTGCTTGTACTAAGACGTTACACTGTTCAAGGATTAATGATATCAATTCTTAGAATAATAAACCAAGCGCCAGGGAATAACGTGAGTGTGACGAGCAGCTCAGTGGATTTGGTTCAGCTCGGCTCGGCTCGGCTCGGCTCAGCTGAGCTCGGTTCGTCTCGTCTGGGATCTCCATCCTCGCAAAATTACTAACTGCTGCACGAAGGAGGAAAGTTAGGGGCGAAACTCACTTTATATTGTTTGGGAAGCGAAGCACTCTGGGAGTGGGTTCGATTGTTTCATGCATTCTGCAGGGAGAGGAGAGGGGGCACACGGAGGGGCCGAGAGTCATCGGGAATGCCGCGGCCGAAGGAAATTGATATTGGCTCCTTCGGTTCGTCTGACTAACTTCCAGCCCGTCGAATCGGGACAATTCTATTATCCTTCACCGCGGGATGTTTCAAGTATCGGGGCCACGGTCCGGTCTGGGATCGTTCGGTACCGATCATCCGTTTAATCGCGGGCTCAAGCTGGAAAACTTTGCGGACCTCTGCACATTCGTTTCGGATCGGAATCGTTGAAAATTCAATGAATGCATCTGTTGCGTCACAAATAGATTTCTCAACGCTAACAGAATCTATATAAAACGCCCATTTTGACCGTTTCGAAGGCTACACAGTGCTCTCTCTCCGTAACTGTCGCAAAGGTCTCTATCATAACTGTCGAAATTTTATCCTCACCACATTAAGGGCTAAGGGTAGTCGCGTGACTTTTGCTCTGTATTCTCGATATCATGAATTCTGACGCCAGAAAAAATAAATTCCCAGCGAAAAATATTCTCATATAAGGACGAATAGTTGTGGCACGTAAAACCATTTCGCCTATTCTTGTCGGTAACGAGGTCACTCTACCTTACCGTGAATAACGGAGTCTTGGCTCTTCAATTTCAACTTAAAATTCATAATTAACCCTTAGCACTCGAATGGTGACTGTAATGCACCACTAAGAATTGCTGTATTATTATTCAAAATATTTTTTACATTATCAAATTTGTTTGTATTTAATAAATTGCTAAACAATTCGGTATTGTACGAGTAAGTTGCACTATTTTCGTATGTATAACATGAAAAAAAAAATATATAGGAGGGCAATATTCTAGGTCGGAAGAAATGTTTCATTTTGGAATTAAAATAGCTTCGAGTGCAAAGGGTTAATTGCAGGGTATGTATCCGGACATTTGACATCCGTTCGATTTTTTCAGAATTTTCGCACCGAGTAAATCGGGAGAATAGGTCAAAAACTAATTTTTTCCATTTTAATCAATAACTACCCTCCCGGTCGACATATAGTGTTAAAAGGGCTTCTTCTCGATGCCCTATCGAATGGCGCATTAATTTGCTCGAAATTAATGGCCGAAAAAATTCCATTTCTACCGTAAGCCAAACGATAAACTTCATCGACAGAATAAGTTGAGTACAACGGTACTTGCTGCGATGGATAAATTTAATTAGAGCAAAGTAGGGTCTGTTTAAGGTTACTGTTCAAAATCGTACGTTTCGTATGCAACAACCTAATAGTCCCGTGAATAGCGGCGCGTTTCTTCGATCGTCAGGATCGACGGGAACAGAGGAGCACGCCAGCTCGATGATCCTTTGTTCTCGAGCAAAACGTTTTATCTCGTTAAAATTTTCCGGGTCGAAGAGACGGTTCCGCGGCGCACAACATTTCCGTCGCGGGCTCGACGAGGCCGGAGCGAGCGGGATCGCGAACGCTCGCTCCGAGCTTGCGAGCTTGCGAGCTTGCGAGCTCCGGAGGCCCTTCTTCTCTCCCCGGCCGGCTCGTGGATGAACTCGTCAACGGGGTTAAGTGCGCGTTTCACGAAATTCTTTCGCGCAGTTCTTTCGTCTTGCTTAACGCCACGGGAAACGAGGCTTCTCGACCTGTACGGTTAAGCCGGGATCAGAGAAACCGGGATCACTGCTGCCTTCTAATTAATACAATGCTCGTAGCTGGTCAGAATTGATGAGAGCTTCGTGCGGTACTTGTTCCGGCGAGGGGGAGGGGGTATTGACCCGACGAGTTGTGCTACCGCGTTTGTTCGTGTCGGCGTTTGTCTTGGAAATGCCGGTGTTGGACAAAATTTTAAATTCACTTCTACTTTTTCCTCGTTTATTCTCGGAACTATTCTATTTTCCCTTTTGCAGAAATGAAACTTCATAATGTTGGGTCATTGCAAGAGTCTTGCTGCAATTTTCTGTTTATCTTTCTAATTTGCTCTTTGTTACGCAAAATATAACAAGCAATCGATTAAGTAGTTACCATCGTTTTCTACGACTGTTTGCCAATATTTTCTTTTAACTTCTTCCACGTTGTCCATAAATTGTTATTGCCCTTAAACCGGTGTACTTGAATTACTCCTTTCGAATTTCTTCAGTTAACAATGTTGCAGTTTGTAGAATGCAGAAAAGAATAGATTCAATTATAACGAGAGATGGATACAGGCATCCTCTTGTCGATAAAACAAGTTTATCTTGTTGATAAAAATAATTGGCAGCTTCTTTGGTACACAGAAACTTCGATTAAAAAATTTCGTGTCGAGAAAAGACTAATATAAATTAATGTATAAACAAAGCTAAGCGGATGGAGATTTTCTTAATGCGAAATAAACACCGTCGTCTTAAATCGAAGAAAAATTGTAATGATTTCTCGCTTGACCTGTTTCCGGGCTCCGTAAACACATCCGTGTCGAGTTCGCGTACTTCTACGCTCTAACTGCGAGCCATGGCTTGGAGAAAGGGACGAACACAGAAGGAGAAGGGCACGGAGCTTTGTAAGGGCCGTCCGAGGTGGCGCGTCATTATTCCGTGTACGTCGAAGGTGAACGTTCATTCTATTTCAACCGTAGGTCAACAGTTCAAACTTCTCTTAAAGGATCTCTTTGCTGTTTAGGGTAACCTAGGTCATGTGGCGCGACGAATTATTTCGTAGGCTGGAATTCTTGGGGTCCACGACGAGCAGTCGACCCTCTCGAGGAGGCAAGGCTTCAGAAAATAAAAAATTACCCGCAGACGCCAACAATAGCGCACTCTACTCTACTACACCCACTCGTCTGAACCGGCAGTAGAACACCGGCTCGCTGGTGTTGGTTACCACCGCCAGCTCCGCGTTCCAAGTCCAGTTATATTACCGCGCGATTGTTCATTCAAAATCTCTTCGCTTATTCAGAAATTTTCTCCGCCATTGTTAAGTTTTTGGATTGCTTGTTGCAATAGCTCAAAGGAAAAAATTTTCGTCACCTACAGGGTAGGTGTAGTTGGAGTAGCTCTCTTAGTAGTCAGTCATTTGAGGACAGTAGTCAGCCATCTTAACACTAAACCTACAAAGGATTAACCCTTTGCACTCGGCGCTATTTTCATTCTAAAACTAAATTTTTCTTCCGTCTTAGAATATTGTCATTATATTCATACGAAACTGATTCGATTTCCACATATAATATTTAAATGTTTAGTAATCTATTGAATACAAATTTTGTAATGTAACAAATATTTTGTAATATTTCTTGTAATTTCCTTGAAATATTGCCACAACAATTTCTAGTGGTGCTTCAGAGTCACCACTCGAGTGCTAAGGGTTAAAAGTATCTGGTAAATGTCGCCTTATAAAAATGGCAACACTAAAAGGTATAGTTGGATAAGATAGTCAAAAATATCCCGAAACCAAATTGATTTTTGGTCACAGCATTCGATAGGGCTCCCAAAGAAACCCCTCTGTGACAAGTTTCAAGTCGGTATCCCTACAAACAAGGGTAGTTATAGGGTGAGCACGGTTTAATGAATTATGCTCTATTTCTTCTGCTCGGGACGACAAAAAATTTCGAGAAAATTCATGAACATTCTATCCAGTAGCACACATGACTATGAATTATTTCAGAATTTTTGGTTGAAAATTCGATTTTTTAAAAAATTCGGAAGCATAAAATTGCCGATTGTACATTGAAGTTCTCAGGGTACCACGATCATATTATGTTAGTTGTGTCTCATAGTTATTATTAATGTGTACTTTTTTCAGATTTTTCGGATTATGCAAACATGTTTAACACTAGAACGACCGAGCAATAAATGCGACTGACGTATATTGCTTTGTAACAGTGATAAGACTGTGCCCATTCAGACTTCATACAACTTTTTTAATATGTGCTTCAATGAAGAGGTTCATTAAAGAATTTCCGATGAAAACATTTTTACAATTTCAGTAATTGTCAAAGAAAAAATTATGAAGCAGTCATTTTGACTGCTCCGGTCATTCTAGTGTTAAAAAAATTGGAAGTCTCGAATAATTCGAAGGAAATGCATATTTCGTATTGAAGGTTTGGTATTTTTCGACCGTGGTAGGTTCACTCTAAAGACCCGAAGAATATACTGAAAAAGTTTGTCTATTAAAACCTGAGACACCCTGTATAGAGTACTATTTTTCGTATTTAATACACGCTGAAATAATTCGTTCACCGATCATCCACGATTTTGATCCAATAGTTTCCGGCAGGGGTGGTACAGCGAATTCTCGATATATGTCAACAACATGGATCTTGCAAGTATCGTGTATCGTCCTACACGCTGCATGTCAAAGCACACGGGTCTGTCAGCGACAAATATGTTGGAGAAAGTCCCGTAAAAAAATAATGAAAAATAAAGAAGTCTCGTTATTGGATTAGTAGTGGCCCCTCATGGGATGAACCCTTGCGGTAGTGGGGATAATTCCGCGACGTTTATCATCCAAGCCTTGGCGACATATACAGAGAAATCACTACTAGTGTCCAAGATGTTCGTGTAATGATACATTTCGTTCGAATATGATCAACTTTCAATAAAATAATTGTAGGTAGACGATATCTTTGCGAATTTCGGTATGATTCTCAGCAATTCGAAACAAGGTCAACACTTTACTGAGTGCGCGTAACAGAGACAAACCCTTCGCCCAATTCACTCGAGGAACCGGGACTTCGAGTGGCGGAATCGGAAGAGAAAAGGAAAGGTAAAAGAAAGGAAAGAAGGTGAGAAGAAATAAAGAAGCACGAATGCGACATACATAGCCGACCCGTAGATCGGGCTGGCCCGTTCGATCCTCGCGATTCCGCTCGCCTCGTCTCGAGCCATTCGTCATCGCCGCTGGCCCGGCCCCAAATCCGACCGATAAGGAGGTACTTAAGTGCGAACACAAGGAATCAATTTGCACGTACCAGTCTCCTTTTTCCTCTGGCTTGGAGAGGACCGTGAACGCGTTTCCTCGCCAGGCACGATCGGTCCCAGGATCTCGCGAGAGTGTCCTTCGACGAGGCAGCGCGCGCGCGGCCGGATTATCGATCAATCGTTCCACGAGCGCTGGGAAAAGGGTGCCCCGGTTGAAAAATGAAGGCGTGAAAAGCAACGCTCGAAGAGAATCGTATGCACTCGCTCCGTGAGAGAATTCTTCCATGAGTCATTCGCAGCTCGATGCACTTTTTTCCAAGGGAATTTCGCCGATTCCTCGAGAGAGGGAGAGAGAGAAAGATAGTCTCTCTCTCTCTCTCTCTCTCTCCGTGCTCTCGTGGCGTGATTTATGGAAGAAAATCGAAGCGTGCTCCGACGAACGCGAACGGCTCGAGATATATTCGGCCGCCACGCCGCGGAAATTGATCGTCCGCGGCTCCTCCTTTGTGCTTGGTGAATCGGTTTAAGATGAATTGTTTTTAATCTACCCCGCAAGACCGTTCGCGAACACGCCGAACGACCGGCGCACGAATACCCGAGAATTCTCATGATCCTGCCGAGCGAATGTCTCTCCAATGATTAGACTGCGGAAGTTTACATGAATTTATACCGCGCCGGATTAATGCGGAAGAACAGGAAACGGGGAGAAATTTATGTGTAGCGGGTTCTGCTCGAGCAAAAGTAACGGGGGTGCTTTGTTACGATTTCTGGCAGTTTTTATTTTTAGACTTTTTCAACGCCAATGGCTCTGCGCGCACGTGCAAACCCACGATTTCAATAATTTTATTGTACAGCAGATTTTTATACGTTTGTGACAAATGTTATCGCGTTACATTTGGCGAAAAAGTTACTACATTTTTTAACTTATTTTTTGTTTCGTAAACTCAATATATTTCTGTATCTAGCGTAAATATTGATTAAAAGTGTCGGTAGAATTTTTAGTTTTGTCAATTAGTGCTCAAATAATTTACGCAGATCAATAGATGAAAGGTAAACAGACTTTTTTGTTGTTACTTGTGACAAATGTTAGCGTACTAAATGTGGTTAAAAAATTTAGTAGATTCAATATTTCTCTGTATCCAGCGCAAATATTCGTTGAAAGTTTACGTACAATTTTTATTTTTATCGATTGGCCTCCAAACAGTTTACGCAGACCCGATTAAATGTAAATAACGATATTGATAAAAATTTTTTTAAATTGATGATCTTGTTTCTCATTTAAAGTTCATCCTTTTTTTGTTGTTGTTGTTGTTCAAAGGATAATGACGGATATTTAAAAACGAACAGCGTGGTTGCTTTCAGTGTCAAAATTAATATTGCGATAAATCTTCGGAGTAAATGTTCATGGAGCCAGAAGTGGATATTCAACTCTGAAACTCTGGATCTGCACTGCCATTCATAAGTTTCGAGGACCCTCCAGTCTTTAAAAGACTTCTTTTTTAACCCGTGTGTACTGTCGGGATAATTATTACGCAGATATTCACCGGCTTACATTCAATTGAAATTAAAATGAAATTACAGAATTGCCTTGTGTCTAGATAGCGAAACGTATGAAATATTCCAGCAGAATTTATCCACGAATTTCAGTAATTTGAAAAACGGTTGAAAGCGATCTTGTTATAGGAAATTGAGTTAACCTGATTAAGGTACTGTTTAAAAAATGTGCATGGTACTAGCTTCATCATCAGTCGTAAAACATTAAGGGTGGTATTCAAATAAAACCCATAATTAGACTGTCGATGTTTATGCAATTTTTTATTTTTGTAGGCACATTTCAAGAAAGTGGAATCATGTTGAATCTTATTTTCAGTGCTAGTAGTCTTTATAGTTCTTAAATCAATAAAGATTGTAGTAAATTTTGTGGAATTTTACATCCTAGCATTTTTCAAATATTTTCAGAAGCCACAAAGTGCACAAAGATTCGCAGTCTACCGATAATGCTACTAATAATGTAAATGTCAATAAAAATAAAAATGAAAAACACATGAACTCTTGTAGTTTTGGTTCGTAACCTTACTTTCTGTGATTTTTGAAAATATACAGTGAAAGAGTATCCGGCCAGCTCTTAAGAATGACTAAACTTTTCAAAAATTGGACCAAAAAATTCGAGTTTTTTTTTAGATATTCGTTTACTAGGTACTGTGCAAACAAATTGTATGAGATTGCTATTGCGCGGAACTTTGAAGAGAGTAGTGAAGGTCACGATTTTAAGCTTTTCTGAAAAATTTAACGTCTTTCGCAGATCCAAGTAAATTTTACGCATGCCCAAAATATATTCTGCCTAATAATATGTAACGTATAACAGTGTTAACACAAATCTTCAGAATTCGATCTTACACCACTATGATTCCCAGCCAGCCAATATAACGGTTTGTCACGGAATGCGATAGCCGAACCAGCCGGAGAGTTCAATGGCACCGCAGACACACTCGCACACGGTCTGCCCCATCCGTTTCATCTTTATCTCTTTCGGTGTCGCTAATTGTACAACTAGTTCGGCGATACGTATCGCCGCGGGTGCTTAACTAAATCCGTTTTGCTCGCGGAGCGATTCGGTGGTACAGTTCTTGAATAACGGACGGGGAATATGGTCGCGCGGCCACGTAAAAGCGCACAATGCCGCGAACTATCAGCATCCTCTCTGTCCTAGAAAACTCTATTATATTCGCGACAGCCCCGAAGGCACAATACGAGAAACGGGAGACTTTTTTTTTTTTTGTTTTTTGTCGTCGGCTTTCTTTTTCCGCCGGGTCTCGGAGAGCAGGTGAGCGCGCGTGCGCGCGTGTGCGCTCGCGAACTCGCACCCCGCGCCTCGTTACCGGTAACGCTCTCGCCGTGTGTCGTATATTCGCCAAATTTCCGGCACGTTCGCCGATAACCAGCCGGCGAAGAATGAAAAAACATTTGTCAGCAGCGGGAAGGAAGTTCGTTCCGCGGGGCGAGGGATTTATCTCCAAGAATCGTGTCGAATGCATTAAGAAGCAACGCCACCGGTCCCGTGTGAATTGAATTAGCGCCCTCGGAAATGGTACCCGTCACGCCACGGAACGCGCAGTCTGAATGGAAGCTTTCAATTCCGCCGATGCACGGGATTTATCACTGACAAACACGAATCAAAAGAATTTTCTTTGCCCGCGTTTCGGACAACCTTCGGAAACTCGGCTGTTCTTATTGGTGGACCGAATTTTTCGAACAATTTGTGCACAGGTCGAGGCATCTAACACAGATCACGCGAATACAGTTCTATTCCGAAATAAGGAAATGCTGTCACCTCTCTTTCTTTGGAAGCTGCTCGCTTCACGGTCATATTGTATCCTTAGATAATAAATAATATTATAGCAATAGAATACTATGCTACGTACACGGTGTCCCAAAAATGTGCTTCCTTGAAAGGAAGTCACTTTTTCCTTTGCGAAAGTGAAAAACACGGACCAATTCGGCTCGGCGTCCACTGCAGCCGCGCTCTGATTGGTGCATGCTTTTTGTTAATAACTCGTTAACAAAGCCGCGGAGAATATTTTCGCAAAGGAAAAAGTTACTTCGAATAATCTCAGGAATCACCCCTTTCAAAGTCACACAACATTTTTGGGGCACCACGTATATATGTAGACTGCGGATTTTGTGCGTTTACAGCAAAAGCGAATCAGTGAATTAAAAAAATTTAAGAGTATCAGCACATTTCTTACAACTGAATAAACCCATTAAAAAGAGAAATGAATTTCTATTTAGCCCCTACCTCTTGCAATTAGTAAAAACAATTTTTATTTTGCATACGACGGATTTAACACTAAACCTACCGAAATTTCACGTATACCTAATCCTACCATGAGCGGTCAAATGACCGTTTAAAGAAAAAATATGTATCTTAATATAGAAAGAGATTTTAGCCAATTGGATAGTAAACAAAATATTTTTTTCTATTTAGAAAAGTTTCATTTACATTTATGCATTTTCAGCACATTCAAGTCATGAGTTACATGGCGATACAGTAACGTTGTATACAAGAAATTTTAAACGAAATTTCAAAAATGGTCATTTGACCGCGTCTGGTAGGTTTAGTGTTAAATATGAAAAGTATACGAGGAATTATTTAATTTCGCTCACGGCATCGATAAGCGCATACTTGAAGCGCAGATGGAAGAAAGTATGTCCCACGGTTCTACGGTTTCGTTCGGAAAATTGCTATCAGTATACTAATGCCGCAATAAGAAGCATTGGCATGCAAGATAGCTATGTAAGCAAGGGACATCGTAACTTTGAATTGCGAGTAACTTTCGAGCAACATCTCCTCCCATCGAAGTTCGATGGAAGGCGGCAGCAGCCAGCATCGAAATGACTCCTAAACTACGATCCCCGTCGGATGAAAAACAAGACCCATCCCACAGGAGCAAGTCAACGGCGCCGCGCTACGCCCCGGCATTCACCGGAAGTTCGAATCATACTTTTGATCAAAGAGAAAACGGGATTCAAGTTTCGTTTGTCTTGTCTCGCGGCTGCAAGTCGGATCGATGTCGAATATCCGCAACACGTGGCCCGTGAATCCAGGGAGAAACTTGTGCACGAAGAACTTGCCGAAGCTTCGGAAGCTCGCCGAATTCTCCAGTCGTCTGGGCTCAAGCAAACACACAAACGATCAAGAATCTTAATCCCCATTATACTACGGAGTAATTTATCCTTTGGTGGTCTCTCCCGGAAATCGTTTATCCTGAGAGAAAACGTTTTTCCTTGTTCGAAGAAATTCAGATTCCAGTCCTTTCGTGTGAAGGGTGAGCCACTTTCCACCGGAATAATTTATACATTTTTTGAGATAGGATCAAATGTTTCAGGAAAAAGTTGTTTGGGACCCGTTACGTGGTTGTACATAACCTTCTTTTCAGGTGGAGATGCTTAGGAGATTTGATGGTCAATTTAGTTTTTTCAAATGGAACTACATATTATTGAGCTCCTACAATTGTAGACCTCCTAGGAGACAATTCCAGCGATATTTGAAGTCGTTCAAGGTCATTCAAGGTTATTCAAGGTCATAAATGTAAGAGAGTATGAAAAATGTAAATTCATCGTGAATGCTTATGTAATGGGATATTCTCAGCTTTATTAATGAAATTGAACTGAGTCAATTCGAAATGTAAATAAAATGCTTCAATAAAAAATAATCTGCCACAACAGATGCAAAAAGACGTGCAACTTCCTATCGTTATATTTATTTTATTCTCGCTTAACTGGCGAATCAGGTCCAATAAATGAATAAATCATTGCCTAAAATGTCTATACATATTATTTAACTACATAGGGTTGCAGTTAAACGAAGTACCATGATCCATATGGAGGGGAAATTGGCGACAGAGACGAAACGCGTCACGTGACAGGGCTGTGGCCGAAGCGTGAGGGAATAGCGCGGTAGAAGGGGAAATTAGAGTGGGGGAAGAAGTCTAGACCTGGCGACTATGTTTCCGACACAGGGTCTAACAACTATAGTGTTACAGTTTTTCTTTTTTAATTGAAAGGTTGAGGGAGGCTAATATTTTATTATGTATTACATTTTTTGGGCTAATTTTCGGGGGGGGGGGGAAGTTTCACAAGCTGTTTTCTCAGAATGTGATGAGGATATCGATTTCAGTTTTTCTTTTTTAATTGAATGGTCGAGGGAGGCTAATATTTTAGTATGTATTACACTTTTCGCGTAACTTTTGAGGGGGAATAGGGGCCCCAATATTTTTTTAAAAGAGAAGTAGTATTCAAATTTTGTTACTGTGACACCTCTCATTAAACTGAATAGCATTTACTTGAACTATTTTCTTTTTTTATTGTGCATAGTTACAAAGGGCACGTTACATTTAACAGGGTGTGGCTACTGTAGCTATTAGTCGAGCAAGCGATAATCTAGCGACTCTGTTTCAGACCGAGCATTTTCGAGCACTGTGCATCGTGCAAACCTAAACAGGTCAGTAACCATTTCGAGGTCAGAGAAAGATCGACCGAGCTGGTCTGTATCTCTCGCTTCTGACTCGTTTAAAATATCTGCAGGCACGAGGCCGGGATGATTTCCATTGAAAGATACCTCAATCATAACTTTCTATTAAGTTTGACAAAGCCGCGCGAGTATCCGGCGACCGAATGGAAATTAAAAGTACAATTATGCGTGATTCTTATTCATGACGGCCAGGTATCTGGAACTTATATCTTATTACAGCGTTATTCAACGGGCTCAACGTAATCCTCTCGCCTTTCAATAAGTTTCCGTAGAAATTTTCGGATTTCTTTCGGCGTCGAGCCGTGCAGCGTCGGCGTCGTCGGAGGCGGCCCCGTAACGAGCCCGAATTCGCGTAACTTAGATTATAGCTTACGCGGCTCCCAGGCGGGCAAAGTTATCTGTTCTTCGCGGGGAGCGATTTAAAATGTATCCAACGGGCGTACGCCGCGAGTTGCGAAGTTAACTGGAGCGCGCGTATAAATTATACGCCGACCCGGGCCCGTTCGAACGAATCAAATCCTTCGGTCTCGAAACGCGTTCCGAATACAACTAATTCCACGGCGAAACGCTTCCGCCGCGCGTTCTGCCCGCGAAACTTTTTCCTCGGATCACCGAGGCGAGGGTTGGGATTTCCACGGGCGCGATTTGTTCCGAGCGTTCTGTGTCTGCGCTTCTCCTCTCTCTTTGTACACGCCTTTGCTGCTCCGTTATCTGTTTCTTTCCTCACGCTTCCATTATTCTTCCACGATTTTTCTCTCTCCCGGCTCTCCTTCGCTTTTTCTTTTCATTTTAATCCGCTTTGTTTCTATAACTTTTATGCTTCCGTTTCCCGCGAATGTTTGTCTGTACAGTGCCTCGCGATCCTGCTCGCTCTTTTCCGCATTTCTTTTATCCTTCACTGCAATTGCCCGCGGCTGTTCGCCATTGTTAGTTGTTTAGTCGAATCAGTAATTGTTATAATCGGACGCTTTCGAGGTTATGAAATATTTAATACCATACTCGTAGAGATTTCAATACTATAAAGCATAATCCGAATTCTAATCGGTGTTTTGTTGATCAAATTTTCGAAGCAAGCATCATTGTAATCGACATATCTCCTCGACGAATTACAAATTTCTCGGTTGTATTATAGAAATTAGGGTTTTGGTCGTTCTGTTACTTTTATCTCTATTTTTTATATCTTTCTACTTTCAACAAATAGTGAGTTCATTTACTACCTCGTTGTGACCAAACATCACATATAGTTGTCGTTAGTATGTTTATTTTTCAACTAGTATGAAGACAACATAAGCGACAACCGCATTTGTTGATAGTGAAATAAAGTTTATTTAAATGTGAAAATAAATACCTAAATAAAAATTGAAGATTGGGCCTTAAAGATCGGCTTCGAGACCATAACGTTATACAGGGTGCTGCATGTAAATTCTAGGGAAAAATGCAACAGGAAAAAGTTGTACTGTTTTTTATGAGTAATGTAATGGTGCATAGAAGTTATTTCTATTGACACTATTTTTTAAGAACCGAGGGTGACGTTCAATTTTTTAAATGGAATGCTATATATTTTTTACGCGTGTACGAATACGAATTCAATGATGTATCGTTCAACGACCTTCAGACAGCCACAAGGTCAGAAGCGGACGAAATATTTGGAATACTTAATGAACACGTGAGACCATCCGAATGAGAAATATCGGTAAATATATCAGTATTCAAATGCACATATAATATAATCTAACAATAATTGTTCATTTTAATTACACGTAAATCATACAACTAAACCAGATTGCAATTATCGAAATTCTAGTATGCGTAAATATTTATGTACAAATTGTTGTCACGTATATTAATTTGCGCCTTTAATTGTTTACTTCCCATTAAATCCTGTAATCGTATTGAACCGAACCAATACGCCTGCTGCTTTTCAAACTCGATTAATTATTATTCACTTTCAAGAAATTCGTACCAATTATATCCATCAGTCGTCCGTGTAAATTCAAAATTTCTGTTACGCTTCCAATTTTCAAAGGCCAAGAAATAAATTGCTCAAAGAACCCACAACCCCCAAGAACCCCCTTGTATTTGTTTATTCTTTGTAACAATTTCGAAGTCCCAACGGGGACTGAGAAATTAAAAGGAAATTTCTTTTTTAAAAAAGAAAAGGCATTTCAAAGGAAATCTAAAGCGTCAAAGCTCTAGGAAAAATTGATCCGAGACCCTTGGAAGTTGCAACTTCGCTAATCAATAATATCGAATCCTCGTCCGAAGTTCAAAGTCTCGAAAATTGGGGAGCCAATGTCCGTCAGGAGTCGGACCCTCGAAGCTCTATAATTCTCAATAAACATATCCAAGTCTCTTTCGGAATCCGAGATCTGAAAAATCGGAAAAGTTTCGGCGCAAGGTTCCTCAGGTTTGAAATTGCCGAATTCCCAATAAGAATTCCAAAGTCCCTACCGATGTTTCAAATTTCAAGTAGTTTCCGTCAAGGGCCAGATACGGGGCTAAGGTTCACTCTGATTCCTGGACGCAAGTACGGGGGGGGGGGGTCCCTGTGGTAATTCGTTATCTGTAAAAACGGCGCCAAGAAGTTTCGCTCGTTGAGCGGAAGTTCCCGTCGCAATTCTTAACGGATAGCTCGAGCCGAAAATGATTGCTGTGTCAGGAAGCAGGCGTAGCATCAGCCGATATTCCGCGATCATGAATATATCAGCCGGGCCAAGCTGACGTTCGTTCCGCCGTCAGAGGAAACGAGCGTCTTCCATTAGGCTTATTGGCTAATCCTGTGGCAGTTCGCCGCATCCAAGGCCGCTCGCAAATTGTTCAAGGATCAGCGATCCGGTGACCGGCGGCTAGACGAGCGGAAACTGTATCCACCTGATACCATCCAGAACTGTATCATCCCGCCGGGATATGGGTTTGCCCATCCGGCCAAGGAGTGCCTCCTGTTTTGCCCTCATCTATCTGAACGCTAATGATGCAGCACTCGTCCTCTATTCCATCTTCGTCCCTCCATTGTTCCATCATCTCAATCCTCCGTTCTCTCCTGACTCTCTCTCTATCTCTCTCTCTCTCACGCTCTCGAGATCTCTCAGAACTCGAGTCTCCATCTTCGTTTCACGTACCGTGACTTCATTTCGACCGACAACCGATGGAAAGTTTCTTAATATCGGATGGGAGCTACGACCTCGTACGAAAGTTCTCAGTACGTGCTACCAATGACCCATCTCCTCGTCGAGACGTCCGTCCGCTTCGATGGACTGTTTCGACGTGGACCGACGTCCACCATCGTCTTTCAACTTTTAATACCCGCGTGCAAGAAGACGAACCTCTCGGTTCGGTTAATAGATAAGACGGTGTCCGATCGGCTACCCAAACTTTCCTCAAAATACCCAGAGTTGGGTGAAATGTTATTTTAACACTTCACCGACCGGTAGCGGTTCAACATCCTACACGCTTCTTGCCGATCACTCCACCGCAAATACTTCCCCGACACCGGATCTGTTGCCGTGGCAACCGATTAATGGTCAGATTATATTAGGCAGGTCAGACGTGGAAGGTGTATGAACGCTGGATACGAAAATAGGGTAACCAAATTCTGTCGGCAGAATTGATAATAATAATTGACTAATAAACTAATAGGCTACCGGTCGGTAAGCGTCGGGAACAAAAAGCCGATTGATAGACTACCGGTCGGTAAGCGTAGGGGACAGAAAAAGCCTAACAGGCTACCGGTCGGTAAAGTAGAGTGGAGGCCGTCGGCCATCTTGTGTAGGGGCCCGCATGTCAATCGGGTGGCCTAACAGGTAGGAAGGGCCCACGTCGGTGTCTTCGGATAGAGTAGATAGGGAGGGGGTCGCATCCCCCTCCAGTGACGTATGCAGAGGCGGGGACATGCTGGATGCGCGCGCAGATCACGGATGCTCCCAGGAGCCTAGGGACGGACGTGTAGGAGGAGTTAGTGGGGAATGTACACGCCTACCGAGGGGACATAACCAGGTCCTCCCCTCGGGGGGAGGGGGGGGATTTATAATGAGATTACCCCCTCGAACAAAAAAAAAAGTAGAGGCTCCCCTATACAAATCAATAGGGAGACAAAATTGTTCGTAAGACATTAATTTATAACATTGTACCCGCTAAAAATAGTAAAATTTGTTCCGGTAAGAAAAGCAATCGCCCTCTATGAGGTCATTAATACGATAATCGCGGAGGGAAGAGTAACCAATGAATCTGTGTCGCATTTAAACATGCTTGCCATAAAAGAAAAAGAAAAAAGAATATACTTCTTTCCTATCATCGGGCGCTATGAATACGCTCGAGAGGGCCGCGGTTTAACAAGGACAGCGTTTATATACGGTCAAAATGAAACATTCAACGGACCGGTGTTTATAATCCGGCGGAATATTCATGGACGGCGCGTATTTCGCCCTTAAACGGGGAGAACTTTCCCGGCGCAAGAAGAGATTTCCCAGCGCGAAACGATAACACGTTTCTGGAATTGAAACTTCCCGCGAAAATTAGCCGGATAACGATAATGCGATGTGGGAATGATGGGGGACGTACGGATGGGCAGGACGGAGGGCAGTTGGTGGGAAAAAGGAAGGGTTGCCTTTCCTCGGTGCATTATTTAGTTACTCACGGCGAAAGATTGCGGTCATAAAAAATGTGCACGCGTCCGGCGGGAAGAATTTTTCAGAGTCATTATATAAGGGGAATATTCATTGCGGCCATAACTCTTCTGTAGCGTTGCATTTTAATAATACACGGAAAGACTCTCAGAATTGAAAAATCGCGCCACTTAACTCCATCGCCGCGGCTGGATGGGCCGAAAGCAAGCCTCGGCGGCGCAGCCACCGGTTTCTCGATTCTGTATCGTCTTCTAATATTTAGAATGCTGGTTTCTCCTAGGGCTGTATATTGATCATTTTTTGAGCAGAGGACAGTGGCAAAAATTTCTCGAGTTTGGTCCGACTCGGAATAAATTCTTTTGCAACGTGATTTTGCATATTCAAGGGAATACAAAATTTAGTAATCGTTTATCTGAGAAGCAACGGGGAAGTTATGATAATTCGGTGGAATGAAAATCTATCATCACCTGTATGAACGTCCTTCGAAATTTATAAGAAATTTGTGAAAAATTAAATTCATTACTATTTAATACGTTTTGTTATTTTTTCTTAGATTCACTGAAATTAGTAAAATATAATCTTATTCCAATTATCATTTTGTAATACTTGTGTATAAACATGTAAATTTATAAGTTCTGCCAATCTGACTGTAATTAGTTTAATCAAAGTTCTTTGGCTAATAAACATCCGAAGAATCGTGCAAAAAGTATTATGGTAATCATCAGAAACAATGAATTCGTTTGTAACGATACTTATGTCCTATGTTTCTATTTTTATTAAATATTACTATTTATTTTATTTATTATTATTTATACTTTATTATTATTTCATTAACATTAAACATTGTTATTATTGTAAGTAATATATTATGTGATATATTGGTGATGAATTATTATTAAACGAATTAAAACTAGTTTGCAAATTTTTATGCAAATATAAATTTTCGGAAAAGTTGAAGGTAAGGTAAAAGTTATATTAAAATATCTCTAGACGACGCCATTTGTTTTATCTGGTACAGTCTGGTTATGGCGGTGCTTGTACGTTTTCATGTACCCGCATTTATTTAAACTCTTTCCCCATTTCTCAGATAAATGTCTACTACATTATTTATTTCTTAGAACATGCAAAAATTTCCCGTTTCAGGGGATAACCAAAGTCCCCTTGTTTTTAGCCGTATTGTGTTGCGAACATAGAATGGTGTGATAAAGAACGAAATTATTTAAACGGACGATTTCCTACTGTTACCGTTGAAACAATTTATAAAACGTCGTTTAAAAAAAAAATACGATGCCTATTATTTTAGGAGATAATAAAATTACACGACTTTAGTTTATTAATGATATTACTATAAATATTGTATACTATTTAATTATTAGACTGCGGGTTTTATGCATTTTTGACAAAAATGAGTAGGGGCAATTTAAACCAGTGAAAAGATTAAAAGACTTTCAGAGTATTAATATATCATTTTCACTACGTTAAAATTATTAATGAAAAATTTAAATCTAAATATAACTCCTGTGTCTTGGAATTTTATTTTCGCTAAATTAAAAGTATTAGTGAAAAATATAAAGTGACATTGAGCTCCTGCATCTTGGAATTCTTTTTTTTTTGACTACGTTAAAATTATTAGTAAAAAATTATATTTGGGTCCTGTATTATTGAATTTTATTTTCACTGCGTTAAAATTATTAGTGAAAAATATAAAGTGACATTCAGCTCCTTTAACGGAATTTTATTTTCTCTACGTTAAAATTATTACGTGAAAAATACAAATTTTGTATTTAGCTCCTGTGTTTTGCAAGTAATGCAAAATTTTTATTTTGCTACGAATGAATTACTGTGAATGTTATCAGAGAGTCTACTATTATATATTATTAATAGTTTCTGGGCTCTCATTTTTGTTAAACTTGTGTGAAGAAAAAATGTCTGTAGCAAAGAATGTATTTATTGAAAGATCTGCGATACGATTTTAAAGAATAATGAATTTATTATTGTGTTCAGGCAAAGAAGAAAGGAATAGCTTTACGGTACGGTCGACCTGCGAGTCTTTCAGGGGTTTCTTTCTAGCATCGAGCTATTGTCGTTTCTTTAGCAGACCGGTCTGCAGTCGGCTCCCATGGAAATC
Organism: Halictus rubicundus; assembly: GCF_050948215.1. Classification (NCBI taxonomy): domain Eukaryota; kingdom Metazoa; phylum Arthropoda; class Insecta; order Hymenoptera; family Halictidae; genus Halictus; species Halictus rubicundus. Next base: position 5,173,200 of record NC_135159.1, on the reverse strand, counting down.
ACCGACACAGATTTCAACCGGCACCGGTCTTGATCGATAACAAACATATTTACCTTTTTTTGTCCAACGAATCGAACGTTCTGATTCCGTTATTATTCCTTGCGAATTCGTAGAACCAACGTGCAAGCTTCTATCTTACCTGCAACAAAAACGAAAACAGTGTTAAAAAATTTGTGTGACAGCGAAATCCGAGGGAATTCATCAGAATCGTCAAATATATATTTTAAACTTTTATCTGCACGGGGGACAAGCCTGGTTAAACAAATATACGTCAAACTGATTCGATACATAAAACAGTGTCAACGATTCCTGGTGCTATCGTCGCGAGAAGACGGATCGCAAGGACGTGTAGACCGATTGGCTTTCACTGGCAAACGACGGTGCCATTTGTAATTTTCCGCGGATCGAATACGTGAAAAACTGCGTTTTGAGAAGCACCTTTGTGAAACCACTTTGCCCGGTCGCAGAGAAACACTTGCGATACGAATGAGAACCATCGGGACCGTTCAGAACATATCGAATGGCGCGTCTCTCATTTATCTGTTTTGTTACGCCATCAACACAAAGTACCGCGCGCGGAAACATGATAAAATTGGAACATCGTGGACTACTCGATTGTTCATCGATTCCTACCTATTCTTGTCCGTTTTTCTTCTTGTAAATTATGGAGCAATTTCTCTCATAAAAATAGCGGTCACAAGAGGACTCGCAAGATATCGAATATCTGCGTCAATATGAAAAACGCCGTAATAAATTATACAGGGTGCGACCATCTGGTGGTACAAGCCGTAAGGGGGTGAATCTACATAAAAAATTAAATCGAAACATTTTTTTTATTTTAAATTTACGTTTTAGATGAACGTGTAAAGTATGAGTATACAAAATATTGTATCAGAATATTTCTGATACAATATCTCAGGGTCTGTGGTGAATTTATTTAACAGGAATTTCTATCCGGCGTTTGTGAACGAGTATTACATACATCATTACGGGAAAAGATACTTCTGGCAAATATCACTTAATAGCTGCTTGTGGGTATTAACGGTATCAAAACGTTTGTCAGAAACTCAACAAACACCGCGAGCGCATGAAAATAAACGTCGAACGATGTTTATGCAGCATTCGAATGTAGATTGCATTTAAACTTCAATAAGCATGGTTCGCTCCCGTGTTTCTTAGGAAAACAACTGCAAACATAGAATAAAGAGAACGCGAGACGTATCATCCATTCTGTGGAAAGTGAACGAAGTGATTGAATTGGGATCTGACATTTTGAGTTGTGCGTCTACCGCCGAGAAGTAGAAACACTCTAAGCTTGATGTATAACCCTACAGTGCTAATTAAAAATACCGTTATTTCTACCTGCAGGATTTTTACCTGCCCGCTCACAAATTTCACTCATACTCAAAGACGTTTCAATTAAAAGATAGAAGAACACAATGTTAACACCGAGCACTTCGTCGCCATATTGGTTAGCTATATATGTAAATCATAAATTATTGCGAGCTTGATCTGATTCTACTGTGAATTTATCGGTATCAAATATTTCGTTTTTTCTAAAATGAAATTGTAGTTTAAAATTTTCTTGGAACGTAATGCTACGTCACAGTTAAAATAACGATGACGTAAAATCTGTGCTACTAAAATATTCAAATGACCATTAATTCGGAGATGAATAACAGCCAATGTTCTCATGTCCGATTCAAAATTGAAATTTATGATGAATAATAAATCTTAATTCTGACTATGATTTAGATTGAGTTTTGTTTAACGAATAAATTCAATGAAGTAAAGTAAACAAAAATTCCTGTGCGGTCTGAATGGGTCAGTGAATATCATCGGAATATTTTTGAAAGTAACAGTGTATGAAAATAAGAAACAGTTTTTGTGATAACATTTTTTGGCATGAATATGGCAGCAACCATTCTTATCATGTTATGTCGCCCAGAAAGTTAGTGCCATTCCTGCACAGTGTATTTATTATACTGTTTTCCTATGGAATAAAATATTGTTTTACTCGACTAGCAGTCTACGTTTTCTATGTAACGTGGACGCTATTTTTCCGTTGTTATAGAAAACAGAGATGACAGAGCGTGACTAAGTTCACACTTTACTTCAGTCACATTATAATCCCCGCGTTGAAAATATGACTTCCATCGAACCAGCACCTGGATCGAAGAGTTTTACCTTAAAAGGATCGTGTATGTACGTAAGTCGTTCTACAAAGTGTGAAAAAGAAACTTCGAAGACTGAAAAGTCGTAAAACAGTACGCCGAAGTGTCTTTTTTACAATAACATTCTTCGGAAATAAAACAAAATTTCAAAAATAACTAACATATCAGAACTGTTGAGAACAATTGAGAACTATTGTTTGTAAAATTAGCCGTTGATCGTCATCTTCATAAAAATTTTTCTCAAAATTTTCAACCGACTCTTTTTCGAAAGCGTTTTTCATACATATAGTTAAAAGGAAACCTCGAAATTTTAAGAGTTATCAAAGTTATAGATTTTCAAGTGTCTGCTGCTGCATTGCTTAATATTATTAACAATTATAATATTATAAACAATATTTAATATTATAAATACTTTTTTCAATTAAAGAATATACTTTTTCCATGGCAGTGAACCCCCAATCTCTTGAGTTTATTCAAATGTACTACTTTTTAAGAAATATAAAATTCTGAAAAAGTTAAGACGAGCAAGACGTCTATCTTTAGAGTATCAAAAGGAGGATAACAAATTTAGTTTTTCAGGATTCGTGGGTTCAGATCCCCGGTAATTTCGTGCAGTTGAAAAATATATTTGGTTAATTTATTTAAGATTCAAAGCCGGGGAGTTGGGTGTCCCACCACCCAAAGAGAATTTTTCGAGAGCTGCTACGGAAAGCAACGCTAACGCTTGTAATATTTGCATGTAACCTCTACAGTATTTACACATCCAAAGGATATATGCGGCATATTAGGTACATATCTTATTTATTTCGTCAGGATAACATTCAAAAACTGATCGTTTCTTCAGCTTCCTAGCCCGGGTCCTCCCCTTAATGGATAAAACTGTTGCCGAAGCTGTTCGCGTATTATTATAAACACTATATTTCCGCGTGTATTCGTTAACAACTGCTCTTAAAACGAATGGTGGAGCCAGCTGGAATTCAGGTCCCCGCGAGCGAAGATTGAGAAAAGCCAGTGCGTCCGAACAAGTAGCTTTCAGTTCCCCGCCTGACTATATCCGGGGCGACTCTACTTAAAGCGAAGAAATAAATATTTTTTCAATTAAAGCATATACGTTTTCCAAGGCAGTGAACCCCCAATCTCTAGAGTTTATTCAAATGTACTACTTTTTTAGAAATATAAAATTCTGAAAAAGTTAAGACGAGCAAGATGTCTATATTTAGAGTATCAAAAGGGGGATAACAAATTTAGTTTTTCAGGATTCGTGGGTTCAGATCCCCGGTAATTTCGTGCAGCTGAAAAATATATTTGGTTAATTTATTTAAGATTCAAAGCCGGGGAGTTGGGTGTCCCACCATCCAAAGAGAATTTTTCGAGAGCTGCTATGGAAAGCAACGCAAACGCTTGTAATATTTGCATGTAACGTCTACAGTATTTACACATCCAAAGGATATATGCGGCATATTAGGTACATATCTAATTTATTTCGTTAGGATAAAATCCAAAAACTGATCGTTTCTTCAGCTTCCTAGCCCGGGTCCTCCCCTTAATGGATAAAACTGTTGCCGAAGCTGTTCGCGTATTATTATAAACACTATATTTCCGCGTGTATTCGTTAACAACTGCTCTTAAAACGAATGGTGGAGCCAGCTGGAATTCAGGTCCCCGCGAGCGAAGATTGAGGAAAGCCAGTGCGTCCGAACAAGTAGCTTTCAGTTCCCCGTCTGACTATATCCGGGGCGACTCTACTTAAAGCGAAGGAACGGGCAAAAAGCACGTGCGGAGGCGGGCTGAGAGAAAGAAAAAGAGAGAGATGTAGGTCAGTTTTCTCGGGCCAGCTTGTATAGGCAACCCGCTCGAAATAATTTAGTGGCGATCGATGCCACCTTGCTGAAAATAGAGCCGCCTAGCCGCGCGGGGGATGTAATGCCACGTGACAATCCGCCCCGATGTGTGCACACGTTACTAATGGCAATCGCCCTTTCTCTTGCTCTGTCGCCCATCCCTCCGAATCCAATTATGTTGACATCCAGTGTCCGCATTCTCTTCTGCCTGACACGACACGCATCTCCAAGTACACAGAGAGACGTTCCCCTACATGCTGATAGTACCTATCGTGATTATGCGACTCTAGATTTCCGATACGGATTAATCATTAATTCACGACAGAACCGGTCGGTTAAGGGATACTGTTACATCGCCATTGTCATCATTTTCTTCGTAAAGATGCCAATCTCCAGAAGAACCTTACGTATTAAAACATTTCGTGCCAAGATGAAGACACGAAGGTCAGTGCAGTATTAATCGGATTTTGTATTGCATAACAGCATAGTTCGAGCATCTAAGGGGAATAAGTTTGAGCATTTGATGTAATAACCTAGTATGACCTTGTGCCGTAATGACACTAGGGTACAGAAATGGTTAAACTTCACCTAGACAACCCAGATATTTTTAACTTTTTACTATGTAGTCCTCTACACCTTAGCGAGAAAATGCCAAAAATCGAAATTTCAAGGCGAGGAATTCACTGGTTCAAAAATTATGGGTATTTGAAGTTGAGCGATCACTGTTTTGAAATTTTCGCGGCGGGGAAGAAGCTCGTCGCCCCAGAATTATATCTTTCTATGCTACGAAAGGTACGGCTCGAACTGGAGTCACGTAATTTATGCTGGGCACCGCGCCGCAGAAAGCTGACTCTACAGACCCAGACTGGCGGATAGACGAGAGGTAGACGTGTGGAGATCGTCCACAGGTGTGTCTAAGGACTGCGGGGCCTGGCATCGAGCCCTGAACTTTCACCTCCTGTGCTTTCGGTTGTTTCGAAAATCGAGTTTGCGACGGATCGCCGCAGTCTCGTGGCCCTCAACGACCAGCGCGCCAACGGCCCAACGCGCCGGAGAAGCTTTTACGCAAAGGATGCTCCCGTTTCCGCCCGCTGTCCGCCGAATTTTACAACTAAGACAGAGCATACAGCCACGGAGCACGGGTTTAACGAAATTTCGTGACGTCGGCGTAAACTCGGTCTGGACGAAACCCGCGGGTTTTATCAGCGACGAATTGCGCGCACTTGCCATCCACTTCGCAAGCACTACTTTCGACTCTACTTAGGCTACACGTAGGAGAGACGCCATATTCGTTATACCTTCTGAATGGGGGAATCGCTTCGACTGTGTATTATTTTCATGTTACTCGAGTGCCTATCAACTGTATTTATAACGCATCGAAGTGAATGCACTATGAACAATTACGTGTAAAGTTTTTGGTATCTTATAGAGTAATATTATTTCGAAGACTAAAAGAAACAGAATAAAGTAAGTACCTGCTTTAATTTATAATACGGTTCCTTACTTCTAGATTTATATCACTAAACACAAAATATCACTAAATATCACTAAATACAAGATAATAAAAATATTTCAGCTTAAATTATATTTTATCAATCACGATAAGAATTAGTATTCTGTGTACACATTTTTCCTACAAGAAATAAATCCGTTTTTCAGGTAATGTTTTTATAAAAAGGGTTACCAATTTTGTTGGAAAATATTTATAGCCAAACTGAACGTTTGAACTTCGTTTCCTAACGAATGTAAAATAAAGATAAATTACGTCGTTACTATTATTATGATGAAAGGTAAAAGATTCACAAACAGATCTTTGTGAAAACAACTATTTCCATTTGTATAACAAGCTTTGTTATTAAAACCATATCGATTTTCGACACTGGTTTAATAAAAAAAACTTTCGTGCAGGAAAATTGAAAAACAAAGAAAACATAGTAACGCATATATTACGAATGGTTTCGCCGATTCCGCTACCGAACCCACTATTGGTTCAGTAATTCTAAAAAGTAAATAAAAATTATGTTTGCTTCGTTCAACCGCCTGCTCCATTGTATTGTATTGGATTTTACGGTAAATTCATAGCGCTTTGTTCGCTTTTCTAGCATAGCCAAAACATGAGAAAATTATTTGGTTTCCACAAAAAATGGAAATACAATGTTTTCACGATCTTTGATTGCAAACGTAACTTTAAAATTTCTAAAAACAGAATGACCGATCCAGGACCGACGACGAGTATTTCATTTCACGCGGGCTTCGTGTGTTCACAATGCTGCCATTTTGTACATAATCGAGATTTTTCATTTATTTTGAGTAATGTACTTCCCCCCGTTTTCTTGTTTTCGATTAGTTATGACAGGGGTGGGCCTTTTTGTCACAATTGAGACAAAACTGTCCCCACCATAGCGCCTACTGTCCCATTCCAGTAAGCGCTATTATCATAGGTCAACAAAGGCACGAGTAAAAAAAGGTTCGTTGGATTTGTGACCTGTTCTCATTAGAATCGTGAGCACGATCAGACACGCGATGATTGATCGAATAATTCAAGGAACCGTTCAACAAATGTCGAAACGACGCTGAATATTCATCGAGTGTGGGCTTGTTAGGATGCAGCCGTCGGTTCAGTTGTAACGAACGCACTAACGTCATCATTATCGCGATAATAATGCACGCGGGTTCGCGGTTTATCAATTGCGGCGTCGTCGTCGCTCGCCGATCGGTTTGCACGCCGGAAACGATCCGACCGGATACCAGGATTTCTCTGGTTCGAAGAGCGGGCCCTCTGGTTGTCTCTTTCCTCCGGCACGATGTAATTATCATGCCGATAAATTACACCCGGTAAGCAGGTTTGATTGCGTGCGCCAATTAGCAGCGACGACAACCGGCCAATCTCGGCTGTTGCCGGACGAAGAGCGGAGATATTTAAGCGGACCTCGTTTCGAGATGTTTCACTATTTGTAGAAGCGGTGATCAATGCAAATACCATGGTAATTATTATTTCATGTACAGCCACCGACAAAAGCTTCTCCTAGATCGGAAAAATTGATTTTTCAAGCAAACACTCGTTTCTGTATGTATACAAGCATAAAGGATAAACTATTTACTGGAAGTGCTACTTTACTCAACTTAGTTACCTAGTGGTGATAGAGAATTAGGCATAAGGAGCCTACTATTTGCTTTTAAGTAATATTAACAAGCACTCACTTGTATGCATTCGATTTATTGATTAACTTTCAATTTCAAAGATTCCTTCTTAGGAAGTTTCTTATTAACCTCGATAAAAAAGATAATGTTCCTATAATTATGAATAAACTGGGAATCTTTATGCAAAATAAAAAGTGTTTGCATTAATTATAAGACACGAGAACCAAATAAAAGTTTATTTCTCTCTTTTGCAGTTTCATTAAGTTGTATAAAAATGTGTTGTTATTCTCACATTCCTCTAATATTTCTACCGTTTCAAATTACACCCATTTTTGTGTTATAAATGCATAAAATCTGCCAGTAATTAACGCATAAATATAGATGTGTTGTTATTCTCACATTCTTTTAATATTTCTACAGTTTCAAATTATACCCACCCATTTTTGTGTTATAAATGCATAAAATCTGCCAGTAATTAACGCATAAATATAGATGCGTTGCTATTCTCACATTCTTTTAATATTTCTACCGTTTCAAATTACACCCACCCATTTTTGTGTTATAAATGCATAAAATCTGCCAGTAATTAACGCATAAATATAGATAGACAAAACACATCAAATTATAAATTTGACTATATAGGCAGGGGAGATATATTACAGTTTGTAGTACTTGCCGTTATAATTACAATCGTTATTCTAGTAACGAACTGTTCACAGATTTCTATATGATTCTGTTTCCAATTTATTTGTATTTTCCTACGTATAACATATGTTACGTTTCTACGGATTTATATGTAAAATACACGTTCCGAGCATTAGTAATATTGTTACCGGTTCAAAAGCAACACTCTGACCATGTTAGCAGTAAATTTAACATAGATATAAGGGCAACAAAAATTGCATTGTTTATAGGGTGATTCACTTAATAATTACACTTGCTAAACGATATTGTAGTTTTATTTTTTAAACTCCTGGCCGATACATGTCCCTGGCTAGGCCCGTGTTTTGGACATATATCGAGTAAACACTGCATATAATTACACTTATTTTCAAAGCATAAAGATATTAAAAAAGAGATATGTAACATAAGTATCAACTGATTTTAATGAATAAAAAATTAAATATCTCTTTTTAAATAATCATTGTGCATCAAAAATAAGAATAATTAATATAGACACAGTAATTGGTACCCCCAAAGTAATTAGTACCCCCACAGTAATTGGGTCCCTAATTCTAGTGATAGAATGAGGGAATATTACACCCGAGTTTGTAAACAAGAGATGTCTCTCGATAATAATCCGGTGTTTACATCAACGGAATCCTACTAGAGTACTCCATGTTTTATATACATATGTATATTATGTAGTATGTAGTATGTATTTCGGCGAGGAGCCAACACTATGCTCAGCTTAACCAGCCGAAGGTCGTCCGCTGCACTCGCTCTCCGATTCGTTGGGGTTTTTGCGTTAATAATTCGTTAACAAAGCCGTAATCAATATATTTTTTCGAAGGCAAAAGTTTGAAATCACTTCGGCCCTTAAACCTTGGCGGGAACACCCTGTACATTAGCAAACGAACAAGGAAGCAAACGCATAAATTTTATGGGGAAGTAAAAAAGAAAAATAGGTGAGAAATGGAAGCAAGGAACACGATCTTGGAATGAAGACTATCGTTGAATGGGCAAGGAAGATAAGAAAACTGCAGACAAAGGTAGAAAAACTAAAATAATAACACCGAGGTCTGAGACTAACTATACGAAATGGCTGCTGGAAGGTATAAAGGGACAATGAAAGGAGGGCGAAAATGATCGCGAGATTTAATGCTGCAATAAATGGTGCACAAATCGACATTGGGAACAGGAGAAGGAGAAACCGTGTAGAATCTGGGAGAAGGAAACATTGCAACACTTAAGAGAAGTTCACATGATGAGACCAAAGAAATTAGAAGGTCAGAAAAAGAGCTAATGGGTGGCGGGAGGGGGGGGGATTAAATTGGATGCAGAGGATGGTAAGAAACAGAGCAAGAAGAAATAAAGAAACTAAGACGCCGAGACAGACAAAACAAGAGAAACATAATTGTCTACGTGCAACATGGAATTGCAATTGACCCTTAGACGGCGGTGCTCGGGTCCATTTTGACCTAGGGAATAAAAATTGGCAGCTGTTCTATCAGGGGCAATAGAAAGGCTGACGTGTTTAGAAATATTAGCTAAAAAAATATGTTTTAAAAAATTAACAAATAACGTTGTAAATGGTCTTTGAGAATTTCAACTGTGTACAGTGTTTATTCTACATATGTCCCAAATGCCTAGCCGATAAAAGTCCCAAAACTAGGGCCAAGAAGATCGAGAAACCTCGGTCGCCGAGGAGTGTGTGGTCACGTGGATTAAAGAATAGTATCTCCTGGCCGATATATGTCCCTGGCTGGACCCGTGTTTTGGACAAATATCGAGTAAACACTGTAGTTATGAAAATGGACCACCATCTAAGGGTTAATATGCTTCTGCCATGTACAGATTCTATTTTAATATATTCTATGCAAATCTTCGTATAATTTTTTGAAATATTAGAAAATTTATAGAACAAAAAACTGAATAAAATTGCGTTCACGTAAAATTACATTAACTCTCGGACTCCTGCGAGTTCTATGCCGGAGTAATTTCTGACCCACGCCGATATTTCACTACATTTTCTTCGATATAAGACGATGGCTCCAACTGTCGTCGTATTTCGGATGAAGAAGTAGAAGAGGGGAAAGCGAGTTTCTTATATCGGAATAAAATTCTAGATATCGACGGTCGCTCGAAGCTCACAATATCAATGTAAAATTACATTTCCTAAAAAGGAAAGCAATGATTCAATTCAACAGAATTTGGAAATCCTTTTATTTCGGGAAATTTAACGCAGGTGTTTTATAGCGAGCCGAGAATAGATATTGCAAAATCGAAGTCGAAAGCGTTATATTTTAACTTTCGGTTTTTATTAACTTGTCGAACAATGTTATTTTCGTTATCGACTGTACATACGAATGTTACGATAGCAAACGTTGCAAAAACCTTTTGGTCGTTTTTTAAGGATTCTTTTTCCGACGACTTTTTCTCGCGGAGCTCTAGCTTCCTCGCAACCGGTGCACCGTTGACCTTAATTTTTATAAATATTCATGCTGAGAGAATATCGATCATCAGATTGGTAACCCAAATACTACTGGGATATCGGGAATCGAAGATTAAACCAATTATTCCTTTTCATTATTCACCTTCCTCGGCTCGAACGGAGGACTACTGACATTTTATATAATTATTATTAATTTATTGTAGGAAGCAAACCCATTAGCTAGATACGTTAGAGAGAGAGAGAGAGAGAGAGAGAGTAGTAAAGAAATCTATGAAAAATTACAGGAATTATAAATAATAATAGTACTAATGATAAGAAGAAGAACAGAGGGACCAAAATACTTTGTAGCAAATGTTTATATAGATCTTGGAATTTATTATAAATAAATAAATAAAATAAAAAATCACATAAAATTCAATTTTGACAATTTTCGACAAGAGCATGAATTTCTATAAAAATTTGCAATCCATTACGATTTTCATTTTTTTCTATTCGGGTGGTTGGGAAACTTTGTTTTTTCTCCAGCTAGTTTTCAAAGACTTATAGTTCAATAATGTTGTGTCCATTTCAAGTAAAAATTTCAAAGAATCGAAAAGGCTTTTCGGCGAATCCGACCATAAAACGTGGAAGTGTTGCTGAAAAGTAAGAATCGCAGTCCATCAGTGATAGAGGTGCGACTACGGTGAAACTTGGACTCCCCTAAATCACGGAGAAGCCCACACGTAATTGAACTCTATCATCCCGCCAATTATAGGAGTCCGAACCGCCGAAACCGGTGGTTATGAAGTAACGACGATTAAACTAATCCCGGAGCCTCGCGGAGTTTCTTCATACATCGTCGCGCGATAACGTACTATCTAGCTACCGAGAGCAGATCAGCTCGCGGATAAGCCTCGCGCGGAACCGAATTTGCGAGTCGACTCTGAACGAGAGGACGGTGGCAGCACACGATTCACAGCCATTTGCGGGCGTGAATCGCGAGCGGGTCTCGCAATTGGTGGCGATTGTTAACAGGGTATTATGCAACCGCCGAGCTAGGCTCTATTAAACCCGGTTCTTCGGACCCAGTGTGGTTTTCCCAATTCTCGGGCCGATCGCCACCTTCCTTACCCGCCTCTCGTAACTTCGAAGACGGAAATGCAGATTTAACTGGGAATGTCCAACTTACCGCGGAAGGTACACAGAATTCTGGGAACGGGAGTCCACGGAAATGCGGCCGGACTAATCCTCCGTTAATTAAATGAGCCGGCGCAGCCGTCCAGCCGACTACGCCTAAACCCTTTCCCTTTTCCGCGTCCCGACACCCCGACTAAACGAGCTAACGAATTTCGGTAATGCTTTCCACATTAAATTTCTCCAGTCTTGGAACCCTTTTTCAAGTCCGTACGAGAACTTTCGAAGGAGTGACGAATTTTTGAAATCCACGTCACAGCGTTCCAAGTCCTGGAATCAGCACCGGAGAGTTTAGAAGCTTTAAACTTTATTTGGGGGATGGATATAATTAGGGGATGCATAGAGCCTCACAGTTTAATTCCAAGGTTACGGATTAAAACGTAGCGACTGTACCGGTTTGTCTGGCGCTTTAACACTCGGAAAGCAAATGGTTTTGATGATTGTGCAAGTTCTTAGCTGATTGATTATCAATTTTTTAAATTATATTTTCTATGATAATTTATCTAGACCATTTAAATATCTCCGACCAGATGAACTTGGAAAATGAATTTTTTAAAAAGTTACCAATACTTGAGGTCTAGTATATAATTTTTTATCTAAATTTTCAGGTTACGAAAGCTGTCAAAATAGGAAAAATGTACGAATCGAAAATACGCTCCTTCGAGGACTGTTATGACCTGATCTGTGGAGAAGCAAGGGGTTGAAATTCTCTCGAAGCTTCTTTGGAGTCGATGTTATATTTTTAAAAAATTGGAATTTTTCGAGATCGATACGAGACATTTTTTAAGCTTATATTTCCTTTGGATTGAGTAGGAATTATGTTCAAAGATTGAAGTAGGTACCCTCATTCGCAATACGTCGAAAGACGCCCCGAGCCAGCGTCTTATAACGAAAGAAAACTGTTCTCTGTTTATACCACAAAGACTAGATAGTGTAACCCCTTAAGCAAGGGGTTGAAATTCTTTTAAAGCTTCTTTGGAGTCGGTGCTATATATTTTAAAAGATTGGAATTTTTCGAGATCCATACGAGAAATTTTTTAAGCTTATATTTTCTTTGGATCGAGTAGGAATTATGTTCAAAGATTGAAGTAGGTACTCTCATTCGCAATACGTCGAAAGACGCCCCGAGCCAGCGTCTTATAACGAAAGAAAACTGTTCTCTGTTTATACCACAAAGACTAGATAGTGTAACCCCTTAAGCAAGGGGATGAAATGTTCTTTTAAAGCTCCTTTGGAGTCGATGTAGTTGGAGTCGATTTGGAGACATTTTTCAAGGTTATATTTCCTTTGGATTGAGTAGGAATTATTTTCAAATAGAGTGAACAATTATGATGACGCAACTAAACGTTTCACAGTATCTCGAAACCGAAAATGGGCGAATCTTGAGTGGCGTACGAGAGTGGGTTTAGTAGAATATTTTCGAAGTGGAAGACGGGAGATTTTGACCGTTTGTCGTTAAAGTGCCACAAAGGGATCTAATACATTAAGGACACATCCTCGGAACAACCGTTCGGAGAAGGAACAGTGGCTGACAATACATTTCCAGCGACGATCGTAATTAGAGAGAAACTTGACGATTTAGTGGCCGTTCGCGCTCCGCTTCGTTGGCTAACCGGTAACTGCGAAAGACACTTTAAGGACCCTCTTAATGCACCTGACTACGCTGGGCTCCTTCGGCTCTCCACCATTACGCAACCGTGTCGGAGAGAAGGTCCTGAGGAAGAGCGCGAGGATGATTATCGTCTGGCGGCTTCAGAAGCTGGTGAACGACGACGCCGACGAACCACGGGGACGGTTCTGACGGAATTTTCTACGAGGTGTTGGTGAACGCTCGATGAAAAATTAATGAAACACCCGGTCGCCCGGTCGCGATACTTTACCGCCAGTTCCGTTTTCTATCGCGAGACAAACGAAACATGCTTCGCTTAAAACTGATACTCCCCTATGCAATCTTCCCGAAAAATTGTTCTTCGAATATTAACCCTTTGCACTCGAGTGGTGACTCTGAAGCGCCACTAAAAATTGTTGCGGCATTATCTCGAGGAAATTACATAAAATAGATTACCAAACATTTAAATATTATATGTGGAAATCGGATCAGTTTCGTATGAATAAAATGAAAATATTCGAAGACGGAAGAAAAATTTAGTTTTAGAATTAAAATATCGTCGAGTGCAAAGGGTTAAATATAATACTTAAGGCCGACAAGGAAACTTACGCAAATATGCAAAAGTATTAATCACATAGTATGGCAATATTTGCCCTTGAGTATGGAAATGTTCATTGCTTCTAATGTTAAGATCAATTAAGATTAATGTCTACGTATCTTCTCATTAAAAAGCGTTTTCTAAAGATTTAGCTTTCTGTCCTATACTAATTTAATATACTTTTTGGTTTATATAGTGTTTGCATGTATTCTTCTGCAATCTTATTATTTATATTTTTTGAGATTGTATCTTCCTGTTAGCCAAAATGAATCTCAGGTAACAATCAAGGTACTAAATAAATAACAATAATTGCAAACGAATATTTGGAGCGCAAAACAAACGTTTTGGTTCTCTTATGGGCACTGGTGCATTTGTTGAATACGTTATGAAAATGCAAATAAACCGATAGTATAAGCTATCGATGCGACGTTGTAGAACGAAAGAAGATGAAGAATTGTTACATTAATATGGCTCCCGTGACCACACATATTAAATTGGATGATTTTATATTGCGATGGATTTGTGTTTCCGAAATTCGTCAATAACTATGCAAATCTCCTGGCCGTCCATTTAATGTGATATGTCGCTTCAACAAATGAGCACAAAACATAGAGAAGTTCGAACAGAAATGAAATAATGTATGATACTACAGTGAATATGTTAAGTCTGAAACGTGCACCTATTAATCAACTTATGGAAAATAAAATTTTCATACATCAATTGCACAATCTATAGGAGCTAAGTAAAAATTTATTTTGCTCATTAGTAAATTTTATCCGTTAAAAATGACATATCGGCATTGTTAAACTTCTTTAATCTTTTTACTGTTTTGAATTGCACCTACTCATTTTTGTCATAAATGCATAAAATCAGCAGTCTAGTAATTACTATTAATAACTCTATCACGAAATGGAATATATTTAAAAATAAAAGACACATCAAAATCAATCATCCATAAAGGCACAAAAAGACAATCTGAAATGTATTATAGAGGGTGTCCCAAAAATGTTGTACTTCCTTCAAGTGTTTCCTGAGGTCATTCGAAGTAACTTTTTCCTGTCCGACAATTTTCTCCGCGGCTTTGTTAACAAGTTATTACCGAAAACCACGGACCAATCAGGGCGCGACTACTGCAGACTCTGATTGGTCCGCGATTTTCGTTAATAACTTCTAAACTAAGCCACGGAGAACATTTTCGCAAAGGAAAAAGTTATTTGAAATCACCTCAGGCATCACCCCTTTCAAGGAGGGACATTTTTGGGAAAGCTAGTTGATAAAAATACTATGGGCCCGAATAAATCTAGTGCCATTGTTTGCGCGACGAACGTTATTCAAATGTAATTGAATCACGTGTTTCACTGACACGGAGAGAGCTGAGTGGATGAGAAGGGAGGAAGAATACATGCACACTTAGGGTGTATTCTTTATTCAGGGAAAAGCTGCCGGGCCAATATTCATTCTTGTCTACGTTGTTCTGGCAGGCATCCAGTCGGTTGCGAGAGAGGAAGGCTACTCACGAAAGTCGCTCGAGATTTATGCAGCTATTACTTCGAACGAAACGCGCGCGGCTCCGCTCTAAACACGAACACACTTCATAACCATTCGTTTCGCTGCTGGCTATCTATGTCCCGCTAATAATGCACCATTAACGCAGCATCGACCAATGACAAAGTACAGTCTGCGAACGACTAGCATTAAGTGAGGCTGATTCTTATCGAAAAGAATGAAGAGTTCGTCGATTAAAAAGTCGTTCTTTGCGGCAAACTGCGAGCTATTCCGGTACAGTTTATGGAACGCTTTTATATAGTATTTACTTGATTGCGGATTTTTTATGGAAACGTAGAGTTTCATGGGTCAATATACTTATTTAATTTAAGCATAGAACACAGTATTATATAAGATAGTGTATTATCTTGCTTAAGTGTTCATCTTCTTTCGAAGTACAGTAGTCTTGTTCTAAGCCGAACGGAGCTACACGATCTTAGTCAGTTCACTTATCCCCTCCACTGGGGGGCATAAAAACTTCTTTATTTTTCATTATTTTTCTACGGGATTTTGACCAACATATTCGTGGCATTTTTCTGATTAAAATGACACTAAACGCGATACAATTTGAACTGTATTTAGTGGTTTAATTGACGGTATGCAGTCTTTCTCTACGTTCGACGCGGTCGAAAGAAAATAGTAGCCCTACACGATCTATGTCACAGCACATATTGGGCTTAGATCAAGACTTTACTGTAGGTGATATATCACGCAAGCAATAATCGACAAAATTGACTATGCCTCAGTGGATTAATGTGCTAGCCGATTGAAATCGATTTAGAAGCACAATTGCTGTATGGTTTTCAAATCACGGTAATTAATTGTGATTCTGTAATTTCTTCGCGATTCTATGATCCTTAGGCTTCTTTATACTCCTATAGTCTTTGGGTGCCCCAGTCCTGCGGATTCCTAAGACCTTTGGTATTATAGTACTTTGCATTCCTAACACCTTGAAGTCATAGCTCGTTGTATACTCAACGACATTGGAATGCCG
This sequence comes from Halictus rubicundus, assembly GCF_050948215.1. Lineage (NCBI taxonomy): Eukaryota > Metazoa > Arthropoda > Insecta > Hymenoptera > Halictidae > Halictus > Halictus rubicundus. The sequence goes on along the minus strand of NC_135159.1, from coordinate 5,157,010 downwards.
ATCTCAGGAGAACTTGGAAGTGGATTGACCCTCTACTCGTCAGATTTCCAGCACTCCACAGACCGTTTTGAGACGTTAGAGAGGTATGCACTATAATTCGAAATTCATTCTTGAAGATCCTATTATGACGGCCGTATTGAACAGTTGGATCGAAATACCAGAGGATCAATCACACCTCGAATTAATCACGCTTACGAACTATTCCAACTCGTGTCAATAATTTTAACTCCAAAGAGCATTTATTTTTATTGAGATTTTTGTCTAATTCTAAACGAAACTTAAACTTTATGAAACATTATCGTATTAATTTTCTGAAAATGGTCTCTCAAACTTTAGCGGTCTGGTAAAAATTAGGGTCACAAAAATATCGACGTTTTTTTACATTTTAGGAACTAATTATTATAGAAAAATTTACCTTTCAATTATGCAGTTAAACACTATTTTCTAGAGACTCGAGGTAGCGCAAAATATCGAATGAATCCCATGAATTTATTGTTAACGAAAAATACGATTGTAAATTGGTCAACATAGAACAACATAAAATCTAACACATCATTAAACCGAATAAATGAAATCCAGTTTCCGAGTCGAATTCGCGACGAGCAAACAACGTAAAATCATCGAACGAATTAAGTTTGATTCAATATCACAAGAAGAACTGTATTAAACAAACCCTTCGTCCGAAGGAAAATTTCATTACTTCATCGAAATGCATTCAACAAATCGATATAAAAATTGGTCGATCCGTTCGACAGTCGAAGGAAAAGGACTCGATGGAAAAGGAGGGGAAAAAAGCAGAAATCGAATAGAGGGATGCAGAGGGTGAAATAGGGCGAGGGGGGAGGAGGGGTGGAAGGAAGACAGAGAGCAGCGGAAAAGTCAATTGGCGGAACGCGGAAAAAGGAAGGATTCGACGGGGCAACGTCGCACAGACGAATTAATTCGCAGAACTCTCGCCGGAGACACTCGACCGCGTTTTAGTATAGTTCGTAAGCCTCGAAGCCTCGAACGTTTCGAAAAGTACGAAGTTCGACGTGCGTCGCGACGCGGCGCCACGGAAGTTCGAACCCTTCGGGAATTTCAAACGAATCCCGTAAACGGGGGTGAAGGTGGGGGGGGGGTGGCTCGTTAAGTACCAGCAATACTTGTAACACTCTCGAGAAAGATTTACCGTGAAACGATGCACCTGTAACGGAACCACCCCCTTCGCGGTGACTGAGCTTTAATCTATGGAAATGGCTTCCAACTCGGGCAACGTTCGCTGATCGATGGCGATTAACAACCTAACTCGGTTTACGGAACTGCGTCCCAGCCCTCGGAGTCTTCTAATATTCGTGGCAAAAATTTTATTATATTGTTTGCATTGGCTGCCTACAGTCCTCGGTAACTAGAAAATATTAAATACAGGGTGTCCCGAGAATGTCGTACTTCCTTGAGAGGGACGATTCCTGAGGTCATTCGAAGTAACTTTTTCCTTTGCGAAAATGTTCTCCACCGCTTCGTTGGGGAGTCATCAAAGAAAAACGCGGACCAATCAGGGCGCGGTTACTGCGGACGGATTTCGGCTTAGCCAATGCCATCGCCACGCTCAGCACCGTCCGCCGTAGCCGCACTCTGATTGGCCCGTGTTTCTCGTTGATAACTCCTTCACAAATCCACGGAGAATGATCTCAGGAAATCAGTCCTTTCAAAGAAGTACAACATTTTTGGGACACCCTGTATTCGTTATTGTTACTGTAAAATTATTTATTGTCATTTACTTATATATATTTTTTAGAAACATTTCGATAGCAATACAGTTAAATTTGATTTGCCACTTCTATGCTTTCTTGGGGGGAGGGGGGATTTTTTTTTATAGTTATTGGAGGAATGAGAAATCTATTTAGTCAAATGTACAGTGAATTCTCGATATATGTCAACAACACGGGTGTTGCCAGCGTCGTGTATCGAGCTTCCTGACGAGGTATACCCCGCGGTAGTGAGGATAATTCCGCGACGTTTATCGTCCAGGCCTTGGCGACACATATAGAGATATTACTGGACCGGTATTGAAAATTGGTGGTCGTAGAACGAAACGTTACACACAAACATGGACCACCTTCTTATAAGGTCAAAAAATTCTTAAACATTTATAATTGGTGTTAGCATGGCCCATGTGGATCCTTTTCCCCGTTAATATCTTTTAAATGATCTCTCCATCGAATTATTTAAATAATTACAGGCATTTATAACGAATAAAAATCTTCAAATGTTCGTAAATCGATTAATTCAATGAGATACACCTGCATTTTATTTTTGATTCACTGAAAATCACTGAGAAGGTAAATTAAATTATACCTGGAATTTATTTCTTGAAATTTGTGTATAAAAATACGAATTTATACAATGTTCCACACAGCGTAATAACATTCCAGTTTGATACAGCAGTCTGTGCTTCGAATACTCGCATCGTTTTCCTGCATATAGAATGCAGACAACTTCCGGCGTAACTGACATATGTATCTCTCGGAAGAGGCACAAAATTCAAAAGAGAGCCTCGCGAACGCATCGCTGCCTATTACGAAATTTATAAAGATCTCTCAAGGAAAAGTAAAAGAGCGAAAATAACATATTTCACGAGAAAGTGGAACATACAAATAAAAATGCTGCCGAAGAAACCTCGGAAGAGGAACATACGTATTTTGCAACACGGGAAACAGTCCCGAGATGAGAAACAATATAACCGTATATTATTCGACATTAATGCATCATACGTTTCAACAATTATTCTTATATATTCATAAAAATATTTCTTACAGTTACGGAAGCGAAATACCACACGTTCGTGAATTAGTGCAAGCTAATGCTATTCTGTGTTGTGCATAAACAAGTATTCAGTTTCGCATAATTCGCATACCGCGACAATTTTGGGGAACCAATTGCGTTGTAAGGAGGTCGTTTCCATCCAATTTCAAGTCAATTTACTACGTGCTGTAATAACTCGACGTCTTGCATAAAATTATGACGTCACAATCACATATTCTCTGTGCACAGTAATTCTCGTATGTTATAAACGAATAAGTACACCTAACATATTGAAATACAACTGATCGAAATTATTCTATCGGTTCAATATACAAGAAATATTGTTCATTCCGTTAAAAGAAATCAAGGTGACCTTCAAATAGGAACTAAACAGAAATTTATTTCCCCCCTTGCTAATTTTCTTCAGTTGTAAGAATTGTGCGTCGAGACCCTAAAATTGTTGGAATCATTTCATTGTCTGCAATTACACTGACGCATTTTCGCCACGGACACATTAGATCCGTAGTCATTAATTGCTATCATCTTTTCATATTCAAGACAGTCATACCGATTGTTCCACATTATATGCTTGCCGCCGAACCCGATGAAATCTCCGAGCGTAAGAGACATGGAAATCGAGCGTGTTCTTATCGTGAATCGGATACCCGACGATGTCCGACAAATTCCGTGAGCAAGCGTACAAGGGGTATCATAAGACGTGTACGTGGCGGGGGGAGGAGGGGGGAGGGGGAGAAGGAGGATTCTTCGTTCAATTACACCTGTCCCCCACCCCCACCCCCGACCAGCAGGATGGTAGTCCTGAACCCAGCGTAACGTCAGTGGCTCCTCGCTGGGGCCGAGTTAATTCTTGGTCATAGCCCAATCAAGCCCCGATAGGAGAGATAAAGGACGAGCCGAGGGAGTTAACCAGGGTGGAACCGCTGCCAGTTACGGACGACGAGCCACGGAGCAAGAGGGTGGCAATGCCGAACTCTAAGTACTTCTGATAGGATTTACCTCTCTCGGAGCGCATTCGTGGCATCTGCGCCAGGTCTGGGCTGCCTTCTCGGAGGAAGGGATCGGCTCCTCTCAGGGCCGCGCCGAGCCGAGCCGGGCCGAGTCGGAACGGAACGGAACCTCGTAAATCAGTAATCAGAATTCCCGTGGGACCGTGAGCCGCGGTCACCGCAGTCGCTGCGCTTCCGAACACCGGGGATCGTGTCGCGACCGGAACTGGAAATACGTTGAACCTTTCAACTCCCCCCCCCCCCTCTCCCTCTTCTACATCGGATTCGTCCTTTCGGTTTTGTATCTTTTGTTGGGAACGACCAGGTTCCTGTCGCAGTCCGACGGAGAGTCTTTGGACCGTACTGCAGCGAAAAGGGAAACACAGGACGACCATTTTGGTTACTGGCAAAAAGTATGGTTAAGCAATAATCGCCGATTTTCGAACTACAGTAGAAAACGACTATCACGAAAATATCTGTGGCTGCCAGGAAGAACTGCCATGTCACAATCTCAAAAAAATTAAGTTTATCAATTAATTGAGAGCTTTAACACTTTCACTGCAAAACTGGAAACCTCAAAAATTCCATGAAATCAAAGAATGTTATTTAATGAAATAAAAATTGAAAAAATTAAATGTATGATATTGAGTGGTCCTCCAACTTTCTTGTATTTTACAGATCCTAATCAAATTTCGTACAATGAATATATTAATGTCAAAATTCATTTTAAAACCTGGACAAGTAATTCCGTCACCCACATATGGGTGACATGGTAGTCAACGTGTTAAAATAAAGAACTTACGGATTTACCAGAAATGAAGTCATGGAAAAGTCATGGAAGAATTAGGGATCACAACTTTAACCCCTAGCACTGTAAGACGTTACTAAAAATTTCTGTGTCGTTATTCAAAATATTTTTTAGATTATTAGACTTGTTTGTACTTAATAAATTACTAAACATTTCAGTATTGTACAAGTAAATTTTACCATTTTCGTATGTGTAACATGAAAAAATATATACAGGGTCATCCGTTTTTAAACGGCCAAATGTCAACCAGCTATAGAGGACCCCAAATGGAACAACTTTCACCACTAACACTTTTTTTGATTCGAAGTTATTTCATTCAGTCTCCACGGCGTGCCCCATGTCAAAAAAACCAAGATCCAAAAGTCATACAAAAAAGTTGACTTAGTAAAAAAGATGCCCCTATATATTTTAAACCAAACAAAGGAAAAATCATCAAGATACATAATTGCAGTCCTAATATATTTAATCTTAAGTGAACGCAAAAAATGACGGATTTTTGCAATTATCTAAAAATCAAGACCGAATCAAAAAAAGTGTCAGGGGTGAAAGTTGTTTCATTTGGGGTCCTCTATAGCTGGTTGACGTTTGGCCGTTTAAAAACGGATGACCCTGTATATAGGAAGGAAATATTCTAGGTAGGATGAAATGTTTCGTTTTGGAATTAAAATAACTTTGAGTGCAAAGGGTTAAACGACAATATCTCCACAGTGAAAACATAATGTGACATGCGGCGTTTTTCCTTAAAACAACAGATATATCATATATATTTTTTTCTAATATGTACAGGATATCCCATAGAACGTGACTCATTTTTCGGCCACTTGAGGACATTTAATAGAAAAAAGGGTTAATTTATTAACTGACGCGGAAAGAAAAATATTTGAAAAGATTTTAATTGGTCAGAATCATGGAGAAAATGCTAAAGGTTACTTTCTACAACGTTTTCATCCGCATTGAAAATTTAATAACTGCATCTGGTAAAGACTACGGAAGGTAACAATCACAGAAATATTGAAACCATCTGTGCAACGGTAACGTGAACTAAAATTTATCAAATATAAACCGGCAGACATTCGCGCGTTATGGAATACGGAATTCGTATACGCGCGCTTTATTATGCATACACAATTAGCAATAATACGAGCTCATCAAGTGTACAATGTTCGAAACGTTGCGTGAGTTGGATAATGTTCCACGTATCTATTGGAACAATAACACGGTTACGATTGATACTTCGTGCGAAAGTCTGCGGTAAAACATCGTCCGTTCGATATTTATGAAGTTTGTTCCCAGTTCTAAGCGTGTAAAATGATCGGTAAAAGGGGTAAGTTGGGAACCCGGAACTATTCAGTTTTAGTGTTTCGAGTTTATTACCAACAGCGTGGTACTTAACCTAAAATATCGTCGTTTTTTCTTTGTTTAACCCTCCGTGTAAAAGCGCGAGCGATCGTCAGTATGTACAATTTTATTTCGATATAAGACGACACTTTTCATTTCGAAATAAGAAACTAGCTATCCCCTCCTTTTCTTCTTCATCCGAAATACGACGAAAGCCGGTCCCGGAGCCATCGTCTTATATCGAATGAAAACTCTAGTGAAATATCGGTGTGGGTCAGAAATGACTCCGGCATAGGCCTACCTTACTGAAGCAGTTGAAGAGTATGCATTAACACTAAAACTACCGCATGAATCAAAATTACTTGTCCCTAAATTTTTTCTTTTAGAAATATTGAAATTATAAATATGTTTCGATGAGAAAATTTTTTAATAAACTTCTCTGTCGAAGTAGATGTTTCAGTAAAACTGATACGAAATCTAAACATATGCAATTTTGTTGTTATTGTAAGGCAATGTATGCCAGCTGCATTTAGTCCTTGGTAGTTCTAGTGTTCAATTCATTTCTTAAATTAATTTCTAATTTTCTAAATTAGAAATTATTTCTAATTTTAATTATTTCTAATTTTAGTTTTTAAATTAGAAGTTATTTATAATTTTTTAAATTAAGTTCTTACGAATGACAATTTTTGAGACTGGTGATCAACGTGAGAAATAAAGTTCGATGCTTTCTACTTCGGACAGGAATGATGGATGGACAATTTCCTAACGGGAAATGGTGAATTTTCCACCGAACTCTTGCGGAATTTGCAAGCAGTTGTGGTAAATGTTGGTAGATAGAAGGATATTATTTCGTATTGTGCAAAAAATGATTCTGGAATGGGCAACGAAGACAGTTTGTTCCGTCCAAGAATAAAATATACAGTCGTAAAATACAATAGACCTAACCCAGTCCGGAAAGTACACGTCCAGTTCGATGCATAAGAAAAATCTCCCAAGAGAATCTAGAACTCGCCAGCACGTAAGCTGGGATTCACTTTTCGAGCATCCCTTGGAAGAAGAATTCAGTGGGTGGAATTGTGGACAAACCAATAGGAAATTCGGGCATTTTTCAAACCTGCGACGTCTACATGATATGCCCAATGGCAGACATATCCTAAAAGAATAACTACTTTCCAAGAAGTTCAGTAAATTCAATGGAAAACGATTTTGAGAAATACAAATTATTGTTACGGAAACAAATATTGAAACAAAGTAAAAATTTATAAAATATTAAAAAAATATTAAAAGTTGATGAATAAAACTATTTGTTGTCGGCTGCTCCCTCAAAATAAAATTTTCAAAATTGTTATAACTGTATAACTTTCATTCGACTGACTCTAAATTTTTTACAATATTCCTTTTTGCATAATCCAGCAAAATACTAAAAATTTTTATACGTAACTTCTCCGCGAGAAATGAAAGTTTTTAATCAAAAGTGTGCAAATCTCCACTAAAATTAACAATTTTTTGTTAGCTCGAACTGAGGGACGATAAGCAACACCATCGTAAAAATGGTCGTCCAAATTTATGGTTCAGTAGAATGATACTAGCACAGCCATTTTGAAATAAGAGAAAAGAACTGCTCCACAAGATTTGTATAATAAAAGTCGTATTCCGAAGTTTTCTCCCTAATTTCATTCTGTTATCAGAAAAAATTTAAGAAAGTCTCAAAGTGATCTAATCTCCCGCTCCTTCGAAAATACATTTGTGAGAAACCCCAAACCAGAGAACGCAATTTTAATCACCGTCAGTTACTATTAACGTAGTCGTGCAAACACTTGTACCGGAACTTCAAAGTTGTAATAGAAGCGAATGAGGAATGTTTAACTGAATAAATTTGTTGAATCAAAATTAGTTAGTTTATCGTGCGCTCGGATTCCAAGACCGCTGGAATAATGAATGAGTTACAGAAGTGGATTTTGGAGTGGGTTGGCTTTATTACATTCTTAAAAAAAAAAGCCAGACAAGCACTCGTCTTTAATTAGGTCATTAGGTTTTGGCTTTAGCTGTCTTCAGTTGTCATTAGTGGACTGTGGATTTTATGCATTTATGACAAACTTTAATAGTGGAAATTTCAAATAGAAATGAAATTAAACAAATTTAAAATGATCAATACATTATTTCCAACATCTATTAAAATTCTTGGGGAACCTTCTGCCAATGAAAGCAGAAAATTTTTATTTTGTACAAAGATCGTCAGTCTGGTTATTAAATATTTTACTATGATGGTTACTTAATCTATTTCCACGCGACATAAGATAACGTTCCTGTCCAATAACTGCACAAACATCCACAGCGTATTGACGTCTAATTACTGACGCATCAGAGAGTCTCGCATAGATAGTGAAAACACGTTCTGCATTCGAAGCTGCGCTCGTACGAACTTCCGAATTAATGAAGCCAGTATTCCCTTTCATCCCGGCACTCGTTTTATTAAAACAACTGGGAGCTTAATTTATGCGTGTAATACCGACTATCTTCATTGTCGGTACTTTTTACTACTCTAGTTGCGGTTAACAAGGAACGAGGTCGCAAACAAAGGAAGAAAGAACGAGTCCTTTTATCCTAGCGGCAACAGAAATGTTAAAGAAGCGTGTTCGTTATTCCCGTGGGTTGCCGGCGGACCAAGGAAAAAAAGGGAAGAAATGCCAGCCACGGTCTCCAGTAACCATCTTATGGCCCGAATGGTCCTGCTCTGTACGTGTACGTGTGTGCTCACCGTCGACAGAGGCTGAGAGAGAGAAAGAGAGAGAGAGAGAGAGTGCGTGAGGAAGAGAAAAAAGAGTTACAGCCACAGAGAGAAACAGAGGGAGAAATAGGAGCATCGGTCCACGTCGAGAACCGGGTAAATGGTGCGTTGTGTTACTTAGCTTTTAACGGGAATTAATACAAGTTACGACTCGGCTGCAGCAATGCCCGGAAATTTTCCCGGTACCGCGATGCTTTTCGTGGATTATAACCGACGATTAAAAAAAAATTCCTTGTTGCATTTGATGCAGCTGGTCGACGATAATATTTCAGTGCGGCTTCTCGTGCAACGACAGTGAGAACAAGCGATATTTATAAATTTTTTCGGAATAACTATTAACACTTCGAACGCCAAACTAGAAACCCGAAGAATTCCATGAAATCAAAGTAAGTTATTTAATGAAATAAAAATTGCAAAAAATTGAATGTATGATACTGAGTAAGCATCCAACTTTCTTGCATGTTACAGATCCTAATCAAGGTCAGTATAATGAATATATCAACGTAAAAATTCATTTTAAAACCTGCACAAATAATTCCGTCAGCCACATATGGGTGACGTGGCATTCAACGTGTTAAATATATAGAACTAGGCCTTTTCGGGATGTGAACAAACAATCTTGAAGTACAAGTGTTTTTTTTTTCTTAGTTAAATTCATCTTATTATTTATTGTATAATGTACGTGACTTCTTAACAGTTTCGGCAGAGTAAGCATTGTTGGCTGGCAGTGTGGCGTCTGTCACAGTGACCCATACACAAAAAGTGAGAAATTTTCTTGACGTTAGATACCTTATGCTGAGATTGAATTTTGAGAGGAAAATATGAAGAAAGTTTACTTTCTTCGACCGATTAATTAAATTTGTATTGTTAAAAGAAATATTATAAATAACAAATCAAATGTATATTTTAGTTGCTATCCCTAAAGAAATATGTAAAGGAAAAAATGAGCTTCGTCCGAGGTTGATTACTTTACTAATTTTTTGGTTATCGTGCACGCCAATTTAGAAAACACAGTTTAGAGAAACGTGCGTGTTATACAATAAATAATAAGAACTGAACTAAAAAAAATCCTCTTGTACTTTGAGATTATCTGTTTATATCCCCGAAAGATCTAGTCCCACATGTTGAACAATTATTCTGAAAAAAATTCTTACAAATCGCTTAAAGATGAGCTCGGCTCGATAAAGAGCGTAGTACGTAAAACGTCGAGAACTATTGCTAAGGGGAAAATGACGACTCACTGTCGAACGTGTTCGAAAGCTGCGGGGGATTATGGGAAACAAGTTTTAATTGCATGCCAATTGTGCGGGTTTTTTCCAGGAACATTTTATTGGCACGTTTTATGATTGAAATAATAAGGAACGTAATAACGGGAAAAAATGAAGAATATGAAGAACTTATTGTTACATCCGACTAAATTGTTCTTCAATTCATTCGAGAGTTCCGAGGGATTATAGGAAATAAGTTTTAATTGCACGTTCAACCCCTCAAAATTTGTTAACAGTTTTCCGGGAAACGTTACTGGCTGGTTTTATAATTAAAATTAAAGCGAAGTATTGTATGTAGAAATGTGTAGTGCAATGTCGGTTTATCCCATAAATAAAATGTACGAGTTTGATTCGTGTCGATAATATATGAAAAAAAATAGCAAATCCCAAAGTGGCTTCCTCTACTTTTTCAAATGTTCGTTTTATGTTACTATAGCTACTTCAGGATAGATTTATGTAGTTTTGTCACGTGTCCTTGACCTGCCGTGTTCGATATTACAGCTGATACATTTCTTCAACATTGTAACTCTTTGCAATTACAGTAGTCTTGATCTAACAATAAGCCGAACGGAGCTACACGATCTTAGTCAGTTCGCCTATCCCCTCCACTGTATATTGGTGTGAACTACTACTAATCCAATTACAAAACTTTTTTATTTTTCATTATTTTTTTATGGGATTTTTGCCAACTTATTTGTGGCATTTTTCTGATTAAAATAACACTAAACATGATATCATTTGAACTGAATTTGGTGGTTTAATTGACGGTATGCAGGCGTTTTCTACATTCGGCGCGGTCACAAGAAAATAGTAGCCCTACACGATCTATGTCACAGCACGGACCCGAGGATTAGGCTTAGATCAAGACTTTATTGTACTTTACATTTTGCATTCACTGAATAAACTTTTTAAAAATTTTGGGCTACCTATTAAAATACACGAAGCAAGGAATTCTCGAGACTGAATAGTGTCTTTACTTCAATATTTTAATTAACTGTGTTTCACTATTACTTCGTGTTTTATTACGACCTATTTGAACACAATATTATGTTTACGTTGTCAGCTGAATGTAAAATTGATTGTTTTCAATGTGAAAGCGATATGGACAGAAACAATTTTGGAGAGAAGTTAAAGCTAGTAAACTGTATGGTAAATTATATTATAATCTTACGTTCATAACATTTTATAATTATTTTATAATGCTATATTTATAATAAAATTGTGATTTTATTTTATAGAGTATAGAATTGGATGTCTCTTTATAGGCGTGTTACAGTAACACGAAAAATAGTGAAAACGCTTGCGTTAATATATCGAGATAGTTAAGAGGCAATTTGTATTTTTAGAACATACACGGTGGTTTATCCAACTAACATGAATAATTAATATCTCTTTTCAGGTCGCAATAAGATAAAAATGTTATTTAAAAAGGCAAATGATTCAAAGGTAACCGCAGTATAGAAACGCATTTGTTTCACGAGCGTAACAAAGCATGTACATTCTGCAGTGGCATCATTTTTTAAAAGGTCGAAAAACACACCTACACGTTGTCTGTGTATGTTATCCAAACGTTTGTTCACTCTGCACACACGGGCATTAAGAATAGAGTCAAACAACCATCTATTCATCACGCAGACTAATAACGTTGAATTGTTTATAATATATGATCGACTGCATCTGTTAGTATAGAGTGTATCATACGATTAATTGATTCTACGCATTTTCGTAATGATCTGAGGAGATATATTTCAAAATTTTTTGTGAATCTGGAACATTAGTATAAGAAACCCAACTACTGCGGGGGTTGTCAATTACTCTGCCTACGTTGATTATACTTACTCTTAAAGCATAATGAATATCAAAAAAGAGATATTAAATATATCGAGAGATATTATATATATGTTATATATATCTTTTTTACTATTCATAACGCTTCAAATTTAAGTGTAATTAATATAGACACAGTAATTGGCACCCCCACAGTAATTGGTTCGCGTACCCTACGCCCGACTTGCTTGCTTCCAGAAATTTCTCATTTTTCTATCCATTTAGTGACGGCACTGCCTCTCTTCCTCGGATATAAAATCTTAATAAATCTGAACTTAAGATAGTGATTCCACTCAACGTGCAGGTCAACGGTATATAAAACTGTATTAAGAAACTGTTCGCGAGCGAACTTTCCTCCGTTAACAGTGAAATATAACAACCGGGAGCAACCAAGTTCCGATATCACGGCGTGAACGCCGAAAGTTTCGTGGTAAAGCATGGAACAGCCTTTTTCGCGGAGGTTAACGCAACCGCGCGTCGCGGTCCACTTCGATGCATTGTTTGCAACGAGCAAACAAAATCGTTCGGCGTCGAAACCTACGGTCAGACATTTGTTGCATCTCGAGGCTGGCGACTGTCAGGGGATGCGCGCAGAAATATCGAAGATTCGTGCAAATACGAACAGGAGAAAGTATGGGGGAGGGAGAGAGAGAGGGAGAGAGAGAGAGAGGCGACGCTCTTCGTTCCAGATGGTAGTGACACACGCGAGGAGCAACATTTTCGCGTGCACGTCAGCGAGACGTTCCCGATATCCCTCGGATATATCGACGCGACGTGCGCGGCGTCCGATGTTATGCGCTCGTATTAAGAATGACGTTTAAAAAACCTATACGAATTTTTCAACGCGTTCACTGACGTAATGTCGACCGTATATGCACTGGTGATTATGGAATTGACGAAAGTCAAAATTCTAAAAACAAATCTTTTTGCCTATTGCGTGGATGGACTTTACTAATAATTGTATAATGTAGTGACAAATTATGTATTAGGCATCACAGGAAAAAAAATATGTATATATAATTATCACAGGATATATACATTATCATTTTTATTTCTATATTAATTGTATATTATCACAGGATATTATACATATTATTCTGTGATAATTATAGGAATAAAAATGATTATGTAACATATATGTCCTGCGATGCCTAAAATATAACTTATCACTTCATTATATAATTATATATAGAGAGAAGCTCACGCAAGTATTCGGACGTCCTGTAAAACAGTATAACTTTTAAACGACCTGACTTTTTATGAACAATTAGTAAAATTGGTTTACGGAATGACGTGCAAAAAAGATTTTGAAAAAATTGCAACTGCTAGGAGTTATGAGAGCAAATAAAGAAGGCACTCTCGAAAACTTTGTTAGTTGAGCCTGTAATGAAAGTTTAAATTATGCGTGGTGTAGATCTATGTTAGTTATACACATACTGAAAATTGCATCGAAATCGGTTAAATAAGTATAATCAATAGTAATTATAATAGCATAATAATATAATATAAATAATTAATAATAATTATAATCGGATAAAAACGGTACGCATCTAAAGATGTTGGAGTCTGTAGAATCTAAGCAGAAGCTGAACGAAAGCCACGAGAAACTACGATTTTCATCGCTTTCAACTATTTGTAGCTCGTGTGTGTATCGACTTGTCTTGAGACGATAATAGGCGATCGTACGTTACGTGCGCGATTACAATGGGACCGTCGCGATAGTTCTCGGAACGGAACGGTTTTCGACGCTCACGACGCACGCTACGCGACCTCGCGTGTCCGCAAGGGCACGAGGTCGGGCCTACACGTTTCGGCGTTACCCGCGAGACGATGTTCGCAACGAAATACAAGGTGACACCGGAGACGAATATACTCCGCACGTCCGCGACTCCTCCGAGGAAGATTTTCGATTCTTCGGCTGACGAGAAACTGACCAACGGCTCAAAGCGCCTCCGTTCTAAGCGCGAGCTAACGGCTCAAAGCGGGAAGCGCCTCGGCTCACGCGAAATAGAGAACGAGACGAGAAGCGCGTCGTTCTCTCGCGAAAATGATCGAGCCACTCGCGAAACCGACCAAAAAGGATCACTGTGTTAACTTACCGTCCACGTGATTCTGCTGGGCCTCCACCGGAACTCCTCTTTCACTTAGGATAGTGGCAATCCTCGACCTCTTCGCTTCGGCACTCGCACTGCGTCGCGACACGGGACGATTATGTTTACTTTTCTACGTAGCTGTTCGCGACCGCAGCCAACACGACAGTGACCCTTCGATTTTCGGTAACGCGACGCGTCGATCCTTGTTTCCCCCCACCCTACGCCTTATCCGCGACTTGCCTAATTGGCCGCGCCTCGCGGGCGATATCCTAAATCGCAAGACCGTACCCTCAAGTGACCTCGGGCCCCGGACCACATGGCGAAATACCATAACGGTCGCGACTCAGGGGCCGGGGGGGGGGGTCGTCCGAAACTTAGCACGCGAAAGGGTCGGTATATACAGTGACTCCCACTAACATTCGGACGCTTTTAAAAATCGCATAACTTTGTTTGTGGACTTACATTGAAAATATAGAAAGTACGATTTGTAGATCTGTATGAATTATACATATTCTGAGAAATTCATAAAAATTGGTCAACGTTGTAATGTTATAGATGTTTCAGAATGATCACATAAGGGCGAAATTCCCTGAAAAGGTCAAAATTCTGCGACCTTCACCCCTAAGTTTTCATCGTTAAACGAACGTAGCTCGTTGCAACGTTGACCGATTTAGATGAAATTTCGATTTAGATATACAAAACGTATGTTTTTAATTTTTAATATAAGCCCGCATAAAAAAGTTGCAAAATACAACTTTTAGTACTCTCTCTGCAATTTCGACCAATTGCAATTTTAATCAAATTTTTTTTCACGTTATGTAGCGAACCAATTGTTCTAACTTCTCAAAAAAAAAAAAAAAAATTCAGGTAGTATAGTCCAATATTCACAAAGTTATGCGATTTTTAGTGGGAGTCACTATATATATATGTACAGGGTGTTTCGTTTATCTGAAAAAGGAAATATCTCGAGATGCACTAAAGTTACGAAAAAAATTTGTTTACGAAAATTGTGCGGTATGGAGGGCACAATCTTATAGTGTAATTTTTTCAGGACTTGAATGGTGCTGGGAGAAATTTCGAAGTTAGATTAATTTTTTTAAATGGTACCATATACTTTTTTTCTCATAGCACAATAGCATTATCCGAGATGGATAACTAGAAATTATATTATAAATTTGTAACTTCTTAAGTAGGCAATGCTAGTACATATCGGCTATTAGCTGCACACTGTAAACAAAGATCGACCTTTTTGTCATCTGACCTTGATCGACCTTCTAGCAAAAGTCTAAATACCTCGAAAAATAAAACACGATTTACTTCACTTTCATAATCACCGGCGTAAATGAGTAAAATGAAATAAAAAATGACAATAAAATGGCTTCGGTAATAAAAATGAATGTTTCTACCGAAGGACGTATGCACTAGAGTTGCGCACATTTCATTGGAAATAAGATAATAAATAATAATGATTGTAAATACTGTATTATTTGTAACGCAACTTTTTTCTTGTATAAATTTATTCATCAAACCAAACGCCATTGTACTGTTACGATAGAAGTTGAAAACGTAATCGAAAATATAGTTTTCCACCGAAAATTTCAATTGGAATCTCTACAGAGCTTGTCAAGGTCACTTCAATGTCGAACAAACATAATTATCAATATACTCTCTTCTATATCGTGCAATTTTCGTCGGAAAATTTTTGTCGTGTCACCTGCAATTTTCGGAATTTTGTCCAGGGGGCTCTTCATCGCACCGTGCATCGCGCCGAAGAAGGTACAGCACGGAACGGTACACAGAAAATCGTACTTCCAGCCGGAAACGTTTAAGGTCTGGCAAGAGCGGTCCCCGGTGTGCATAAGTGAAATAAAAAGGCCGAGCCAACCGCGCCTGGCTCGAGCGTATTTGTCAACGCGTTTAAAACACGCGCAGTCTCGGTAGTGCGATTCCGTCTAATTTCCCGGGGGTGTCGTTCGTCAGCTGATTTCACAGTTGCACCATCCTAAACTCCGAATTACTTCCGAAAAGGGAGGTATAATTCAGTCTTAATCGATGAACGGCCCGTGGAATGCCGGCCGAGCCGCCGCGTCGGATTGTTTAATTAAATCTGCCGTAGGTGGTTTCCCT
The DNA here is from genome assembly GCF_050948215.1 of Halictus rubicundus. Taxonomy (NCBI): domain Eukaryota; kingdom Metazoa; phylum Arthropoda; class Insecta; order Hymenoptera; family Halictidae; genus Halictus; species Halictus rubicundus. The sequence goes on along the minus strand of NC_135159.1, from coordinate 5,140,970 downwards.
CGAGGAGGACTGCCGGCTAATATTTTCGAGATTCAATTGGAAGTTTCGCGGATTTGCAACGTCGCGGCGCGGCGGCGGGAGCCATGAATTTTTATAGGGGAGGTGAAATCGGAAGAGAGAGAGCAACGCGCTAGGACGGATCGAATCTACCACATACATTATTGGATATCGAATTCGGGAACGTCTTCTATTTTCCCACGGAATTGTTCTATGAATTCGGCCGCGCCGACAGTATGCAAATTTTTTCCCATCCTATTCGCGATTCTGGCCGTCATATACGGCCCGGGAGGCTCACTCGAACGTAAAACGCGAAAGGTGAAGACGCGACGGAATAGAATTTGAAGAAAGTTTGCTGACATGAGGATTAGATGAGGATAGAAGTCAAGAAAATACTCTCGTTTGTTTTTAACGGAAGTGCGGACCTGGCTTGGGACGATGTTTTTTTCGCAACAAGAAAATCCCCGCTCCTCTCGACACCGCTTAGAGCCAAAACGGGAGATTATGTCATATACGTTATTTCAATACGTCGAAAGCCGCCCCGAGCCATCGTCTTATATCGAAAGAATACTGTATTCTTCGCCGAGTAGGATTTATAGAGGAAACAGACTGGTATATTATGCAATGCTTTCCATCGAATGATATGAAAATATTTCAATTATTTTATCGTCTGCATACACGTATCTTCCTCTTTTGGGACACTTGGATCGAACCGTTGCATTTAATTCTTCCCATCGTGAAAGAGGAATGGACATACGCAGTGAAATCTCTGTATATGTCGCCGAAGAATGGCTGATAAATGTCGCGGAATTATCCCCACTATAATTAGTGGGTATACCGCGGGGTATACACCTGAGGGGCCAAGAAACACGTAAATATCATCGGAATTATATCCTGTTTGGTATCATTTTCATTAGAAAAATGCCACGAATATGTTGGAGAAAGTCCCATAAAAAAATAATGAAATATAAAGAAGTTTTGTTATTGGATTAGTAGTGGTCTCCTGGACTCACACCGATATACCCGACCAGCGATCTGACCATCTCTTGGATGGCATTTGTCGCTGTGACTTTGACATGTAAAGTATAGGACGAAAGTGTTTACACTGCTCGGCGCCTCGCTGTCCTTTTTTACGTTCGGCGCGGATCAAAGAATCGTGGTTCCTGGACGATAAATGACATCAAGACATTACGTTGCTGACAAATATCGAGAATTCACTGTATTATTATTTACTTATGGCTTCAAATCGAATAAAGGTTTACATAGCATATACAACTAATTTCTTTACTTCATGAGCATAAATATTGGTCTTATGCTTTTCATCTTACTAATGACGAGCTTTTATTGTTACTATTGCTGTTAATTAATGCACAAAGGCTTTTATCTCGCTCCGGTATGAATCAGTGTATTACTAGATGCACGTCACTATCATTGTCGCAGAAATTGCCTGTTTGTTGTTATTGAATTGACCAGAATTGTTTGTTTACGAATCCGCGAATATATGTGCGTTGGTAAATCGTTATTACTATGATTATTAGGGGCCAAGTTGTACAAAGCAGAAACAATGAAGACAGTTTCCAAACGATCAGTGGAATTACTCGATCAAGCGACCGCGTGACAGCCAATATTATTCAATGTTTGAAAACGAAGGGAGGGGAAATCAGACGAGAGACTAATTTCCAACGTCGGGGGTTCGGAGGGCAGGACAACAACCATCACACATCGTGTATTCTTTCCTCGGCAGAGAAACGAAATTCCAGGGAATCGACGATTAATTCAACAGCCAGGAATGCACGGTGGTTACGCGTGCTCGTTGCCAACGAATATCTGCGGCTGTGATCCGGAAGACTTCGCGTGGTCCGGGTAAATGTGGTTGACCAATTAGTAAGCTATTTTCGGCAGCGTTATCCCGAAACGATATATTATAATTATCTCTTCATTTAACGGGCTCTATTTCTGACGTGGCTCTAGCTACGGAATCACTGAACTGGAATCCAATCGTGCTACGAGATCGGAATCCACCATTTGTATCGAACTACCTTTGATTGTTAACGAAAAAGTCTTAAACTAAGACTCAACGCGCACGAATCGTGCTGACTCGTGTAGAGCAGTTTGTACGAAAATATTTTTCGCCATTTAACTATTTAATTTAATCAAAATCCCATTTCCATTAGCTCATATGCACCCTCTCCAACGAGGGACTAAATCATTTATCCCGTTATAATAGAAATTGGCGTCCCTTGATGAAAAGAACTTTTAGAATGAACTTTCTAATTTCCTTCCATTTTTGCACTAGTTTTCTCTTTAAAAAATTACTGAAGCATCTAAATGCATCAGCGAGCAGGGAGAATGCGATAGGACATGATCGTTTGATACATTTTTCGTACGGTTAGTCGTGCACAGTCAGACTTAGCATAATCGTATAACGACATCGTACCCTTAACCATTTCGCAAGGTATACTATATTTCACTGCTGACATTGATATTTTTGCAAACAATCGGATCGGTTCCTCATTTTAAAAAGGACTCTTAATTTGTATTAAATTCGCTGTCTGTTTGATGGATCACTTAAAATTAATTTTAAGTTGAATTTTTGCTTCATTCTTAATGGCAAGCGAATGTGTGATGAGCCTTGAAATGTTCAAATAGCATTCTGTCACTGTTCGGCGTTCACCTCGTCAACTTAACAGTTAATTACTAAATTACTTTCCAACCAAGTTGTACAGTTTGCATTTATTCAAAATTGAATACACACAACTTCGAATAGTCTTCCAATCCTAAACCCAAAATTCTTTAGGATTTACAGTAGTGCACACTTAAGTGTCCGCCGCTATCCCCCTCAATTCTCAAAAAATGTAATCTTGTATGTAACTCACTCACACGTTCCCTGTTCTTCCTTCAGCAGAATTCGCAGAAGCCACGATCCCACTTAAGTGTCCGCATTCGGTCCCCACTGCGGACACTTAATTGTGCACTACTGCACGAACAAAATAGTTCTCTCGATCCCGATTGTTTTTCTCCAGTATTCCGTAATAGACTAAATAAATTATTGTTCCTACTTGTTTGTTTTCCGGCGAACTAACAACAATATAAGCGGACAGAATTGTGTTCGTTAATAAAAATGTGAACAAAAAATGAGATCCCTCGACCGCGACCGCACGTTAATGCAAGTTCTTCTTACCCGTGCTTCAGAGGGTTGAAGGCAGATGGTCCTTTGAGGGTAATAATTTCAGTCGGCTTGCTACGTTAAAATAAACCCGAGTTATTACACGTCGTCAACCAGGGGGAGCAACATCGCGAATGAAAGTTCACATGGGCTTGCAATATGAAGACGACTCATTGCCAGTGATTACTCTGCATCGAATGCGCCCATCAAGCGAGTTTCTTGTTCGCGTGCATTTCGAAATTATGAACGCAAACATTATTTTTGTTATTACTTTATAACAATAACGCGATAATTTCTTATACAAAATTATTTACATGATGGGGAAAAATGTCAGAGGAAAACATTATTTTTATTTATTATTATTTATTAATTATTAACTGTGATACGAATTGTTCCCAGGGTCATATTTTTCGAGATTTCAAGGTCATTGGACATTTTTTTATGGAACATATTTTTACCATTGCGATGCGATAGCTGAGCTCAAGACCTTCGCGTGACCTTGAGTAAAAACATTCATAAACATTGGGCAGTTGATGGGAATAGTGAAAGGACTCTAATAGAAGGATTAACCCTTTGCACTCAAAGATATTTTAACCTCAAAACGAAACATTTCTTCCGACCTAGAATATTTCCCTTTTATATATATATATTTTTCATGTTATTCATACGAAAATTGTGCAATTTACTCCTACAATACTGAAATGTTTAGTAATTTATTAAATACAAACAAATTTAATAATTTAAGAAGTATTTTGAAGAATTACACAGCAATTATTAGTGGTGCCTTAAAGTCACTATTCGAGTGCTAAGGGTTAATAAATGAAATTCTATTTCAACAAGTACTCGAAATGGTGTCCAGCAACTTCAATACATTTTTCTAAACAATTAATGGAACGAGTCTCTGGCGTTCCTTATAACTTAGTGATAGTAGTACATGCAATTCTAATAATACGTTCTTTCGGATTCTTTATTCTGTCACAAGGCCATTCTTTCGATGAGTTAATCTGCGTAATTGTTAAAATAAAGGGTATTTGGTAAATAATAATGATGGAAGGCGTGAAGTACATAAGAACGTATGTGTATGTACATATACGTTGCTAAATTCGTGATACATAGATAGGGGTATCTGTTGCGGTCGGACGACGACAAGGGTCGGGTCAAAATGACCCGGGATTCGTTCAGCGAGGGTTAATACGGTTGGGAACTGGTGGTATCGAACTTTTGCACGTCAAACAACGTCGCGATACCGCAGCATGGACTCCTTCCTGGCGGAACTCGGCCCTGGTGCTTTATCCCCGTAACTCATAAGTTTCAGGCTATATCTGCGAACTCGATGTATCGATAATTTCGGTACGCCGGCGCTGTGGTCTCGAGCGGCGCGCAGAGCTTTCCTCCTATTATCAGGCTGCCGGAAAAACGATAGCACTGCGCCATTAATGCCACTGATAACCGTTATTTAAGGGAGCTCCGCCGGCCAAGAGAGACCTTTACATTTAACGGAAGAAAAAGTTTGTAATAAAAATCAATCGAAAAACGCTTCGCTCCTGTTCGACTACTCGAGCGAGCGCGCGCGCACCAGCTGACTACGACTGGGCCACTGCCAATGTAAACCGTAATGAAATATGATCTTCTATGTATCATACAGATCAACCTAATTATTAAAGTGGACCTAGTGAGAACACCTCAAATATTTCGATGTTTCTGTCTTCCTCGTGGATCATGATCCTCCAAGATCTCATGATCAAAATAATACATTACTGTATAAATATAACATTCAATATAACATATAATAAAGTTATATTTCATAAATATAACGAAATATACATTTACATTTTAATTTATTCATATATATATTACATTTTTTTAAAGACTCATAATAAAGATTTATAATTTCCTGCATTGTTATGTTCATTTGTATCACTTTATCGTTAATAGTTTCCTAGAAAAAAAGGAAATTTACTCTCTACTTTATTTAATTTATTCAACATATATGCATGCCATACTATGTAAACTGGTATATGTGTAATTGTTGCCACATGTCGAGCATTTACGATAATCTAACAGAATATTGTTGCAAGTAGTACTAAAACTATTAAATTGAAAATTAAATATTGAAAATTGCTAAAGCCTCAACAAAAAAAAAAAATAACTTGGTATTTTGTTTGAATTTTAAAACTCGTATAAAAATACGAATTTGCAAACACTACTAATGTGATTGATGTCTACATTAATACTATTGCTTCTAACTGAACAATGTACACTCCGTTGATGCAGTTACCGCGACCTACATCTCGGTGGAATTCAAATTTCATGAGTTATAACACCGACTGAATTAATGAATAAAATAATAAATGCATGAAATGTAAATTAGGGGCGTCTATAAATCTCTGTCGCAAAACAGCATTTTAGTAAAAACGTTTTACAATTATTACTAGTTCGTAGGAAAAACAAGTCGAAACCGTAAAGTACTTTAAGGAAATGCCCGCCTGTTATTTCTATTGGAGAATATAAATAAAGAAATTCTTTTTAACAGAAATACAAAGGCAAGAATATTGGACCTCAAATATTTCTGAAACTAAATAAAAATGATATCGTTATATAAACTTTATGGTAACATTGAGTAAACCTGTTTAATAAATCTTCAAGAACCGAGTACGAATTAACACTCTCTTTTAATTGCGTGTGGTTTTCGAAAAAATTCCACCAAAGATAGGTATAAAAAATGCGGTGGATTCCATTCCACCAAAAGATATGTATAAAAAATGATACGTTCATTTATAAAAAATTCATGGTGACCTTGAAAATTCTTGGAAAAAAGAGTTGACAGAAAGCTTGCTAATCTACCAAAAATAGGTGTTCTTAAAAATGATTTATTATTAAAATTATGGACTAATTTATTAAAATTATAGATTTATGTATAAAAAATTCATGGTGGCCTCGAAAATTCCTGGCAAAAGGAACTGACAGAAAGCTTACTAATCCACCGAAAGTCAGGTGCAAAAAATTATAATTAAATTTATAAAAAATTCAGGGTGACCTAAAAATTTCTAAAAATAAAAAAAGTTGACTAAAAGCTTACTCTAATTGTCTCAAAGCCCTCTCTGAATCATGCTATGCTAAATAAAAAAAATGTTCGATCGGCCTTCTAACGACAGAGTAATCTAAACTGATCACGATCCGTGGTTCGCCCTGTACACAGATGTGTCTACATACTTACATATGTACATACATGGTGGAGCAACATTCAATTCCCGTCACATGAGCCGGTGGAAACAGTGAACGCCGCGAGTACGGCAGAATACGAAAGAAGGCGAACGAGTGGAAAATTTACACGAAAACTTGTAATGGCCGGACCGTTTCCGTCGTCCCAGGAGGCCAATACGAGCTCGAGCTATCATCCATCGATTAATTACGGGACATTAACTATGAAAGACGCGCGATACTTGGCCGCGACGACAAGCTTGCGGTGTCGCTGCAGCCGACACGGACGGACCGGACGTGACGGGGGCGGGTTCCCTTTAGAACGCCGGTGGGGACGATTCGGCACGTATCTGCCTCTAGTTATTGTGCGAGCAAAGGGTATCTTTAATATGAATTGGGTATTAATAACGAACTAACTAGGCGCGAGAACCCCGCTACTTATTATTATTTATCAGCGTGATTAATCGAGGTCAGTGTTGCGGCGCGCCGCACCTGCGCCATCCGTTGCAACGCGCGTCGGGAAATTGGTTCGCTCACTTTCGAGTGCATCTGGACTACTCGAATGCCGATGGACCTACGCAAACCGCAGGTGCTCGCGGAATTCTTTTTTCATACACTCCATGATCGGGACGATGTATTCTGCCGTATATCGCGCGCGGAACACGGTGTCGCAACTCCTGCCCGACAAACTTTCGGTTTGATTATTTAGCCAATTGTTTGCCATTGAACCTGAGGCGGATGGATCGAGTCCATTTCTACTCAGTTTTGAAAAATTTTATCCGAATTCTCATCTTATCTGTCAGGAAAATATTATTGTCACATTTTTAAACTGCCTAATTACTCCTATTGCTAAAATTAGATCTCTATTAGATTGTTCAATTAATAACAGTAACTTATTAATTAAAGTAAGTTTCATCTTAATTATCATATTCTGTCGACACTTGAATTTTTCGATTATACCATGGCGAAAATTTAATTAAGTTTATAACATATGACTAGACTAATTCATTTGTGTATGAGTGGAAAACAAAACTGCAAAGACATTTGGAGAATATAAAAATATTGTAGTCCTTTCTCTGAGTTACAGTGATTTCTCGATATATGTCGCCAAGGCCTGGATGATAAACGTCGCGGCATCATCCCCACCACTGCGAGGTATACCTCGTCTCAGGCGCCGAAGAGTATAAACATAACATAGCCATACGTGGCTCGGGTATGTCTCCTAGACGATACACGACGCTGACGTGTTGTTGACATATATCGAGAATTCACTGTAGATGGTTACCATCAGTACCATAGTACTATAATACACACATAGGGTGTTTTCAAATATCTGCTGCTGAAAGTAACTATGAATCGATGATATAAAAGAAGCTGAAGAACGATTTGTTCATTGTTTTTTAAAGTCGATTAAAGTGGTGTTAATAACGAATTTTTACATGACTATAATCCACATACAAACAACAAAGCTCTTTAACTTTTTTATATATCATTTACAGCTTTGTAGTTATCTCCAACGAAAGATATTTGAGGACACCCTCTAGAGTATGCTACAAAAGAAGGGGAGGAGGAGATAGAGAGAACTTGAGGATCTTAAAGGGTTTAGGGCATCTTGATGCCATACTCGGATATCTTACAAGGGCATTTATCCTCAAATGTCGATCACAGTGTCCTTGTCTTTGTACACTGAACGTCATCCCTTTCAGTAACTTCATCTTTCTTAGAAACACTATCCTCACTGCGTCCCTTTCTGACAGAGTCCCCCTACAATGTGTCCCCCTACTATTTGCGCACGACAACAGCAATGCACATTATTTGTTTTTGCTCGTCGTCGATTGTCACCGTCGTCGCGTCGCCTCTTGTGATCGGTGTACCCTCCATCCCAGACGATCCAGCCAATTGTTGGATCGTAGGAAAAAGAGGGAACCGAGAATACGAGACACAAACCGGCGATCTCAGGATGCGTCGGCTGATCTGCGCGCTTGAACCATAACAGCCGCGGAACCCTCCGTTTCCTACTACTCCCTTAATGTTCGTGATGGGTCTGGAGAGTCTTGAACTCGCATGTCGAGACAATTACTGTCAAACGAAAACCCTCGCGCGTCAGACGTGAAATTGTCTCCACACGTTCCTAGCTAGGAATTATTGTATTCGTCGATGCGGTAACTAAACGACTTCCAAACCCTATTGTTAATAACAAGACTACAAATTTTTACCACCATACTCAACCATAGCTTTAGCATATCTGAACTTCAAATATTACACTCACATTAACACTCTTCAAAAGCAATTTTGATGAAATTTTTGGGACATGTATAATTGATGCAGTAAAACGTATTTTCTAAATTTTCAAAGTTATTCACCTGTTTTAACACTAGGTTTACGGGACCCGTCAAAATGACGGATTCTAATATTTTCTTCGGGATTTATTTCTGTTAGTTCTTTCTTTTCTCTCTTTTATTTCTATATACCATAAAAAGGAATAACTAAACATTTCGGTAGATAAATTCTTGTCATTTTTACAAAATAATGTACAACAGTAATTTGTAGTGGTCCGTAAACCTATTGTTAAATGCTTCACCGAGTATGTACATATATCGGGACACTACTGTATTTCGGAAAAGTCTCTCTTCAAGTGTCGCACGTGTTCGCAAAAATGCACAGCGATAAACAATTTCCCGAGACCTACCGCCAGCACGAATTGAAAAGAAGGGTGAATATACTAGGTGTAGAATACTCCTGAAAGAACGTAAACCTGAGTTAAGAGAAATTCTATGGGCGATGCATTCGGGTCCTAGCAGGGTTGTTAATTGTTAAGAAGCGAGCAGAAACGAGATCCCGGGAAGCGCTCAACGGAGGAAGCGCGTTGGCAGGGTCACGGAAGTGGGGGAACAGGAGGGGGGTGGGTCGTGGACACGGGGACTCGGTTCCCTGTGGTATATCGATTTCAAGATTAACGGTGCCGCGTGGCTAGGAGGAATTCCGCGTTTTCTTCCGCGTGCAGCCGGGCGCGGCTTAGGAAGAACGTGCGACGCCGTGGAGAAGAAAGCGGCCTGACGAAGAAACAATGGGACGGAATCAACGTTCAAACAATTACTATATACCAGCAACATCGTCGCCGGTGTTGATAATAATTCCGCCGTGGGACAATAGAGCGGGGCTCAGGCGTCGAGAACCCGCCTCGTCGTCGGTACGCGCGAACCAACCAAGCATCCAACCGTCAGTACGCGCGAACCAAGCATCCAGCGAGATAAGCTTTTAATTTTCCCGGGGCCCGACAATGCCTCCAAATTAAAACGGCCTTCGCGCCTAGCGTGCAACCTGCAAACCGGCGCGACGGTTGCAACGGTGTGCACGATGGTGGCAATGCGACGCAACGCGCCAGCGTTTTGCATAATCATTTTACGAGCTGGCAAAATCCGCGGCGAATGCCGGCTGATTTTTCCGCCCCTATCCGATCAAACGAACGAGCGGAATATACGGCGGTGAACCAACGCCGAGAATCCAGCCGATTTGCTCGATTTCATGCTCGATATGCTTGATTCGCCGCCGATAAATCCGCCCACCACCCCTCATCTCCCCCCCCCCCGCCCCGCCCCGCCCGCACCATTCTTTAGAGTCTCATGATTTACGAATAACGATCGTTCTACTTGCTCCGGTTCTGGCGTGGAATTAGAAGGACGAGCTGAATGTCTCAACATTTTCGGGACGGTTTATAGGGGTTCCTTTCTTTGACGAGGGAATTCACGATTTCGAGATTGTGCAAACTACGCTGCTTCAGATGATATTTTATTCAACATATTTGATATTTTATTATTTTATACCTGGAAAATCAAATTACTACTTTTGATTCTCTTTGGTTCAACACTGAATTTGCAAACCCTGGTAATTTTATAGAGTTTTATATTCAGTCTTTAAAACTTTCACCGTCCTCCAATAGTTGTCCACTTTCGGTAGGTGTCAGTCGACCGATCACCTGCTAATACAGTGATTTCTCTATATATGTCGCCAAGGCCTGGATGATAAACGTCGCCGGGTCACTATTGCAGGGTATACCTCGTGAAAGGCCACGGAACTCGAAAGATCTCGGTAAACATAACACAGCTCGGGTATGTCTCCTGCACGATACAAGACGCTGGCGTGTTGTTGACATATATCGAGAATTCACTGTATATTGCACGAAGGATGAAAACCCTATTTTTGCTAATATCTCGGGAACTAGAAGGACAATGATTTGAATGCGGTCGTATAAGAAGATTACAGACAAAAATGAATTTTTTAAATATTGTTGAAACAAATAACTTTTCGTGAAATTATGCGATTATGTTCCACAATCGAGAACACACAAATTAAAAAAAAAAATCATTGTGCTAGACCCTCTAGAGATATTAGCAAAAATACGGTTTTCACCCCAACTTTGAAAGCTACAGTGATGTCTCTATATATGTCGCCAAGGCCTGGATGATAAACGTCGCAGAATTTCCCCACTATTGGAGGGTATACCTCGTGAGAGGCCACGGACGCCGAGGAGTATAAACATAACACGGTCGGACATGTCTCCTAGCCAATACATGACGCTGGCAAGACCCGTGTTGTTGACATATATCGAGAATTCACTATACTTTAACCCCCTGGATATGAGAATACGTGTCTCAAACTTTTCAACAAACTATATCCCGTATAAATTTGATTAACACTAAACCTAACAAGCATTAACAGTATCTGGTAAATATTGCCTTATAAAAATGGTAACCCTATTGAGATAGTCTGTAATTTTTAATGTAATAAATGCTTGGACAGGGAAATTTATTCCGCTATTTTTCATAAATAAATTTCTATAGTTTCAATAACTGTAAATTATAAAATCGGTCATTTTGACCGTGGTAGGTTTAGTGTTAAAATCGTCGTGTTAGGCGACGTCGCTTGTAAGGCATAATCAGATTAACTTTCCCTGCGTTTTCACTAATGCAATTACACGGCCATCGGGCGTATCAAACAATTCGGATCACGTCGATTCGGCTAACAATATTTCTTGATTTATCTCTTATGGCGTTGTCAGCCTGGAGGTGAGGAACTAGTAACTGTTAACCGTTAATTATGGTCCGGTGTGCGCGCATCACCAGTCAAACGTCCAAAGAAAGAGGAAAGGTCGTCTATTTGGTGTTCCTAACGCAGCGGCGTTAGCGGGTTCTAAACTAGGACCGTGTGTCGAGCTGGTCGGAGAGAGGAAGGATGGAACGAACGTAACGAGTTAACAAAGATAAAAGGCAGCGAACAGGAAAGCTTCTATTTTTTACTCGACTCAGGACGACAATGGACTGGAATTAAAGCGAGGCACCGTGCCTGCGTAATTGTTTTACGAGCGGATAAAATTCATGGACGTTCGCGTTAATACGGCTGGATATATTCTTTTGAGCCGCCGCGCCGGTTTGTGTGAAACTTCGTGCTCCGTTGCGTCGTCGAAATATTTCCCAGGAATGTCAATAAACTTTGTACTTGTTTCTTGCTCCGTGGACACGTTGGCACAAGGTCCATAATTAATATTGACACTAACCCTTTACACTCGGAATCCCCGTGTCTCTGGGAAATTATCAATTCGAGGCACGTTTGCTAGTCTCCGACTCCTACACGGAAATGATTGTGGTATTCATATATTATCCTTGGAAAGACCGAGCCACTTCACCGGGCGGTACGTAGTTATACATTCTTGATAATAACACTGAAATAATAATTCTTTATACCGATCTTAACCCCTTGCACCACGATTTACTTTACGGTTTCCTAAAAAAGGAGAAAATTTATATCTATTAACGCCAAAATAGAATTTTATTTCGGTTTAAAGAAAATTCATAATATGCATATTGACTCGACTCTGTTCAGAATCTTTATCGCGAGTATGACTCGATATTGTGGGGTTAAAGATGTAAACCATAACAAATATTTTCTATGGGAGAAATAATATCTGTTTATAGTTTGTAAAAATATTTGTATCATTTCAATAATCATTAATAACTCTAAAAAAATTGAAAAATACGAGATTATATTCCATTTATAGAATTCATGATATATTAAAATCAAAAAAATTTATAAAATATATTTTTTATGTCATTTCACAAGAGTCCAGAACACGAGGGAAATAAACTAAGTACTGTGCGTGCCACCGTTGACGCTCCAGTAGGACAATGATTAGGCTCACGTCACACGCTGCATAGTATACGCAACCGCTGCAGCCAATAGAGCAGCTAGATGCGTGCCCCCCTCCCTCTCCCGTTCTCCTCTGACCAATCAGCTCCGGATTCCCTTCACGAGACTTCTTGTGCGGCACGCACAGTAGGTATGCCAAAGTATAATCAGCTAAGGCTTTCACCACATCGGTAACATGAGCACTTCTTTTACAAAACATATTTATAATTAATCATTATTTTGAATAGTATAATATTATTATTTTGAATTATTTTTTAATAATAGCTGTATACAATATCTTGTTGTTGTCTCGAGAAATATTGACGGTGAATCTGCTTATTAATTCTGAAAGTTGTACAAATCTTTTGGTCGCGTAAAACTACGGCGCGGCGATTTATGAAAGTTTCGCGCGAGCGTTTCGCTCGGTTCGTTACTTTGTTAATTAGTTTCCATTCAGCGGGAATCGCTTCCTGTCTTCGGACCCGGGGAACAAAATATCGTCCCGATATTCCAATATTCTATCTTTAAGCAATGCATTCGGCTTATTCCGTGCACTTTCATCATTCGACCGACCGGTGCTCCCTCTCTCTATCTCTCCGCGGCCGCCTACGTTTCCCCGGCTCCCAAGATCAATAGACCGCACAGAGACCCCCGCGTAAACTCGAAATTTCATTTATTCCGTTGATTAAAGCCACCCTCCAGTGTCTACTTTCGCAAATTTCCCGGGCAGACGTTGCCGGTACGTTTTCGTAACATCGACCGAAATTGCGCCGCTACTTCCGGAACGACTTGCGAAACCAAAACCAGCGTCCCGCGAGAGAATTACACTCTTCGCCTCCTCCAGCCCCCCTCCAACTCCCGCCCCCTCCCCTCCACTTCCGCAATCCACCGTGAATGTAATCCCCGAACGATCAGTTTTAATCGGCGTCTGAACTCTCGATCTATTTGAATAAGTCGGTTCATTGTCTCGCCGAATCGAATAATGCGACAGGTTGGACTGCGATCGCCTCGAACAATGGGGGCGGACCCGATCAAGATAAAGCGAGGGGATCCAGGTCTCGAAATATGGATTTAGCAAGATCTATCTAGAGTTACGAGTTACAATTATTCGCGACAAAAAGCTATTTGCAAAATAAAGTCGAACTCTCTGACAGATATAAGTGTTAACGAATTTACATTCTAAAACCATTTAACTTCAAAATTGTAAACTAAAGACTAAAATATGTCCTCAACTATACAGTATTTAAGCGTTCAAACTACTAAATATAACTCTCTCAGAAGAAATATGCTCAGTTGGTAATTTGTATTTGGAAGTAATGCGAGAAAAACGAAAATTTGACAGTTAAAAAAGTATTATTCTTACGTACTAACTTTCTCCTTAAACATTCCTCCTAGACTATGACACGATATGATTGGATCGATGCTTTTTTACTACAAATTTTCACTTACTCTTTTTTGTAATCATTACTGAACATTGAAGAACATAATGCTCGAGAAAATGAACATTACATTGGCATGCTATTTCTTGACAATTTGTAAAAAGTTATATCCACAAACACTGGGTGGGAAAATACTTTTTAACTCATTGTAAGTATATAGGGGATAAAATTTTGACACTTACGGTAGAGATCGTTTCGACAGTTACGGTAGAGATCGTTTCGACAGTTGCGGAGAGAATGCTATAGTACTTTTTATTTTGTAAAACGACGATAAACCGCACCGATTAATGTACTATATAAAATGTCAAATGCAAATTTTTCGCATCGTTGATAACGACACTTCAATCAATGTAGCTTTAAACTGTGGAGTTTATTTGTGCAATTATAACAACAGAGATAATTGAATGGACATGCACGGCATGATTGGTGCAAAAATTGGTCCCGTTACATACTGTAAACATTCAATATTTACAATGCTATTTTTAAAAAGTTAACCAAATTATCGACCAGGTTATGTTACACTCAAATACGAGTATGCTCGAAGTAGATCGATAGTATTTGCACATGGAAACACGAATAAATCCGTAGTCGGTTAACGATGCGTTAACAGTGAAATCATTTACGCGGTGAGATCGATTGTTTAATTGCTTGCAACAATTACAAAATTGTAAATTTTCGTGATCAGAAGCACCGACAACTGTCACGTTGATCAACGAGATAAACTGACACTGCGAAATAGAAACATTTTTGGTTTATTAACCTGTTAATTAGGTAAGCTCTTGAATCTCGATGCTCACGTGAACATAATTAATGCATTACCACCTCGCACCACCTATTCGTACAAATTAACTTTTCCGTCGATATACCGAATGTACAAAATTTGATTAGGGTTTGCGAGATGCACGAGGGATCAAGGATCGACCGTGGATCTTTATTTATGATGAATGAAAATTTTTCGAAAATTATAAAGTGCGATTAATCGTAATAAAATGAAATTTTATTCAGTTTGAAGTCAGCGCTCCTACGAAAAAAGCGCAAATAATTGAGAGTTCCGGAAGTTCGGAATCATGGCGGACATATAACTGGTCTAATATTCCTCGGACCAATCAGTGATCTAGTCGAATGCGAATAAAGCATATTTGCAGCCCCGTGGAGAACACATTCAGACTGAAGGTGGACAAACCAGCAGCGCGGAATATCTTGGAAAGTCAACGGTGGAAAGTTTGCAGTGTAAATACCGGAGTTCCGGTTGCTCTGCTACAAGATTTTGTCATAACATACCGCAGAATATGTTGTAATCTTGTTACCGGAATTTCTATGATCATTAATATAACCCAAAGTGGGTGGGTAATCGTACCGCTATTAATTAATATTTACGTTGTTCAACTACGTAACTCGTATCCGTCAGTTTATTTAACGAACACGTCCACACTTGCAAGCACAACACACGCGATACGATACCGACAAGATAAATCTTCATACCGCACAATGAAGCGATCACTCTAATCATTTTCATTCCCGTCGATCTCATCTGGAATTAGAAGTTCCATAAAACTTCATCCATCCTACAATTTTGACTAATTTGAATGCGCAGTGACGTAAAGAAAAATAAGAGAAAATCGGCTTCAAAAATCCGTCAAAATCCGAAATTCGCAAAACGACGCTATTTTTCCGAAAATAAAGTATCATATGATCAAATTTTATTCTACATTTTCGACTTATTTTCTGTTACGTAGAATTACTTATTTACCACACGTAAATATATATATATATATATATATATATATATATATATATATATATATGTGTTGTGTGCTGTATGTGGTAAATAGATGATATATATACAGGGTGTCCCACGCAACTGGAACAGGCTGTACCTCACAAACGGTTGGGAATAGAAGTAGAAGTTACAAGTAAAAGTTGAATGGCGACAGGCGATGCAAAATATGCAACTAATTTTATGCACTTTTGTACACGCTGGATAAATGTAATTTTTCACACATTTATTTTTTTCCTTTTTTTTATGTTATCTCCCTTTTCGGCTGTACCTTCCTTATTTTCTCTCAACGTTCGAGGGCCCAAGCAAACCTATTTTACTAAAATATATTCCGTATTCAAACAGCTGTATACAATAATGAGAAGTAAAATTCCATTCACAGTGCACAATCGTACAAACCCGCGTCGCTGAATAGATAATGTACAGTCGGCTTCCGCCTAATGCAACATTCGTAAAATTTTCCAGCACCGAGCGAACGCGTATTTGCTGTATTAGTTCGAATGCTATCGAAACCCGGGTAGTTTATGAACAACAGTGCATATCGCGCGGCCGACCCCTCCCGCCGAGTTCTATTACTCACAATTCTATTGTCAGTCGCGCCTCCATTCCCGAAAACAGGCCATACATTGCCGCGCGATTCCCATCAACGCGTGACAGGTCGCAGAGCGAACAACGGTCCAGCAGCTGGAACGCATCGTCGTCAACGAAGAAAAACGCGCCGGTCCCCGAAATCGGAATTCGATGGACACCGTTGTCATCGAGATTTATGAGGCTGAGGGCCCTGCCGGGGGCCGGCGCGTCATTCGGCCTCTGGTCTCGTCCGTACGCCCGGTAACATCGTAATGATATAGTGTCGCGGCGAAGAAGTTCGCGTTAATGGGGCCGGGGGTAAAATGTGTCCGAAGTTTAGACGTCACCGGCGCGCGGCTTTAAGAAGTTGTCTCGGTCCTGGGGGGTAGGGATCCATTGTGCGCGTTAGGTCGGCTGCTAGCTGGTCCTCCGACGCCGTCGACGACGTCGCCGTCGTCGTCGTCGTCGTCGGATGTCTCGGTAGCCAGGCACGGCCCGCGCCGAGCCGAGCCGAGCCGAGTCACGACGAGCGAATATAGGCTTTCGCCGGGAGAACTTCCTTCCGTCGAACTTTGCCCGGTATATTGGCTTAGTTTCGAGCGACGTGCTTGGATACACCGGTTAAATATATTCGCGGACATCTTCGTCCTGGGAACAACACCTCCGGCTACGTTACCCGTGCCTCGAACCCCCCCGCGAAACTTGTTACGCTTCGGGTGAACCCGAACAGATCCTGTTCGAATGTACACGCGAGTTTGATACTAATGCCGTGTAAAGCAAGAGATTCTCGGGAACGGTCCGGGATTCTTCAGTCGCCGGAGTTCGAACCGCTGCGTCGCGTCGCGTCGCGTCGCCTTTGGCCGGGCGTCGTGCACCAGTTAATATTTCGGAAGTTGACTGTGTCGGACGTGTCCCGCTTCTGATCAATTGTACGGTTATTAGCAGATTATTATTAGTTACTGCGGAGTTTATGCGTTTACGACCAAATTCGGCACGGGCAATTTAAAACAGAAGAAAGATTAACAAAATTTAGGGTCACAACAAGGGTCTTCCCAGCGTCGTTTCTCCCTCACGGTACTTCGCGGTAGTGGGAATAATTCCACGTCGCTTATCATCCAGGCCTTGGCGACATATATAGAGAAATCGCTGTAGCTTACAAAGTTGGGGTGAAAACCGTATTTTTGCTAATATCTCCGGAACTAGAGGGTCTGGCACAATGATTTTTTTTTAATTTGTGTGTTCTCGATTGTGGAATATAGTCGTATAAACAGATTTCAGGAAAAATTATTTGTTCAAACAATATTTAAAAAATTCAGTTTTTTCTGTAATCTTCTTATACAACTACATTATTTGAAAAATCAAGAATAGGGTTTTCACCCTAAACTTCGAGGGCAATTTTCACCCCCCGGGTATGATCATTGCAGATAAAAAAAATACGTATCAAATATTTTTCCAGAAACTATACTCTAATTTAGAATGATTCCAAAAATGAAAAGCTCTTCTATTTGGCTCCCGCCTCTTGAAATTAATACGGTAAATCTTTATTTTGCATAAACATCCGCAGTCTAGGTATTAGATAGATATACCACTGTTAGATACAATGAAATAATGTCTTGCTCGTTATGTGAATGTCTCACATGATTTGTCTGCAGACTTTGTTGTAGCAAAATTCTAGACACAGAAACGTCCAGTACCACGAATAGACAGCGGATCTTTAGAATAAAAATAAAATTAAAATTAAAATTGAAAAAAATATAGAAATAAGTAAAATAAAAATTTTCTACCTGGATTGCAACAAACAGGAGTGAAATAGGATATGTTCGATAGGTTGAAAATAATTTAACAGTATTTTAAAATTCTTCTGATTTGTTTGCTGACTTTGTTATAACAAAATTTTAGACACAAAAACGTCCAGTACCACGAATAGACAGCGGATCTTTAGAATAAAAATAAAATTAAAATTAAAATTGAAAAAAATATAGAAATAAGTAAAATAAAAATTTTCTACCTGGATTGCAACAAACAGGAGTGAAATAGGATATGTTCGATAGGTTGAAAATAATTTAACAGTATTTTAAAATTCTTCTGATTTGTTTGCTGACTTTGTTATAACAAAATTTTAGACACAAAAACGTCCAGTACCACGAATAGACAGCGGATCTTTAGAATAAAAATAAAATTAAAATTAAAATTGAAAAAAATATAGAAATAAGTAAAATAAAAATTTTCTACCTGGATTGCAACAAACAGGAGTGAAATAGGATATGTTCGATAGGTTGAAAATAATTTAACAGTATTTTAAAATTCTTCTGATTTGTTTGCTGACTTTGTTATAACAAAATTTTAGACACAAAAACGTCCAGTACCACGAATAGACAGCGGATCTTTAGAATAAAAATAAAATTAAAATTAAAATTGAAAAAAATATAGAAATAAGTAAAATAAAAATTTTCTACCTGGATTGCAACAAACAGGAGTGAAATAGGATATGTTCGATAGGTTGAAAATAATTTAACAGTATTTTAAAATTCTTCTGATTTGTTTGCTGACTTTGTTATAGCAAAATTTTAGACACAGAAACGTCCAGTACCACGAATAGACAGCGGATCTTTAGAATAAAAATAAAATTAAAATTAAAATTGAAAAAAATATAGAAATAAGTAAAATAAAAATTTTCTACCTGGATTGCAACAAACAGGAGTGAAATAGGATATGTTCGATAGGTTGAAAATAATTTAACAGTATTTTAAAATTCTTCTGATTTGTTTGCTGACTTTGTTATAACAAAATTTTAGACACAAAAACGTCCAGTACCACGAATAGACAGCGGATCTTTAGAATAAAAATAAAATTAAAATTAAAATTGAAAAAAATATAGAAATAAGTGAAATAAAAATTTTCTACCTGGATTGCAACAAACTGGAGTGAAATAGGATATGTTCGATAGGTTGAAAATAATTTAACAGTATTTTAAAATTCTTCTGATTTGTTTGCTGACTTTGTTATAACAAAATTTTAGACACAAAAACGTCCAGTACCACGAATAGACAGCGGATCTTTAGAATAAAAATAAAATTAAAATTAAAATTGAAAAAAAAAAATAAGTAAAATAAAAATTTTCTACCTGAATTGCAACAAACTGGAGTGAAATAGAAACTTATTTTCTTTTTTAACACATTCCATAGGTTGAAAATAATATGACAGTATTTTTAAATTCTTCTAACTTTTTGCTGTTTTAAATTGCATCTACTCGCTTTTTGTTATAAACGCACAAAGTCCACTGTCTAATGATGAAGCAATGGTAGTTGAAGAGAACCTGATCGGATACATTAACATTTTACGAGTCGAACGAATTTGATATTATAGGAACGAGTACGAGTGCTAAAAACGCCACCATCTGCATTTTACATGTCGGAGGTTTGACGGTTTTCCTGGATGAGACGTGCATCAGCTGCTCGCGACTGCTAATTTCCTTCCTGCCCGATTGTCTGCCAGACGCGCACTTATTGATTTCAATAGAATTACCTCGGAAAACGCGTCCCCTGTTAGATCATACTGTGCGACGTTCATCTTCCTACCGGCAGACCGTCGCGACGTGTACATTGCCCCTATATCGGTTCCCCATGAATCCTGAAAGCTGCATTTCGGGGTGTCCGTTGATGCGGGTCTCGGAAACTTGGGGATGAACAGTTATTTTTCTACAGTTACCGTCATAACTAATCTGACACGGAAGGTGACACCATGCGGTATACAGGGTCATCCGTTTTTAAACGGCCAAACGTCAACCACCTATAGAGGACCCCAAATGAAACAACTTTCACCCCTAACACTTTTTTTGATTCGGTCTTGATTTTTAGATAATTGCAAAAACCCGTCATTTTTTGCGTTCACTTAAGATTACATATATTAGGACTGCAATTATGTATCTTGATGATTTTTCCTTTGTTTGGTTTAAAATAAATAGGGGCATCTTTTTTATTAAGTCGACTTTTTTGTATGACTTTTTTCTATAGCTGGTTGACGTTTGGCCGTTTAAAAACGGATGACCCTGTATAACAAGAATATTCGCACGACGATCATGAATGAGTACATAAATGAATGTGAAAATTATTAGACTGCTGATTTTATGCATTTATGGCAGAAACGAGTTGGCGTAATTTAAAACAGTAAAGAAACTCTCGGACTCCTATGAATTCTAGGCCAGGGTCATTTTTGACCCACGCCGATATTTCACTATAGTTTTCTTTCGATATAAGGCGATGGTTCGGGGCCGGCTTTCGTCGTATTTCGGATGAAGACGAAGAAGAGGGGATAGCGAGTTTCTTATTTCGAAATGAAAGGCGTCGTCTTATATGGGAATAAAATTGTACATATTGACGGTACAATATTAATATTAATATATTATATCGATTTCTTATTTTGAAATTTATTAAGAGCATTATTAAAGCAAAAATGAAATTGTAATCTGTTTTCTGCTCCTTGCAAGTGATCCAAACAATTTTTATTTTGCATGAAGATCCGCAGTTTGTACACATTACTGACATTTTATTAAATTTTGTGTAGGCCAATTTTCCCGCAGATTATACAAGTTTTAGGTGTTCATTAATTACCGGTAGTTTTAAGTATTGCAATGAGCGACATGTTTCATTAAATAAAAATGTATATTCTATAAATGTGTTGGCTAGCTTCACAAGACCAGTTGTGAATGTAATATGGAGTTAGATGAAAAAGAATTTTATAAGAATTTTTATCCTTGTTATTCTAATCTCCTAAGTGAGTTTTTAGATTTCAAATTATCTATAACTTTGGTCCTAGTTTCTTTAATCTCCCAGGTAAATTTTTAGATTTAAAATGATCTATAATTTTGAGCGTAGTTTCTTTAATCTCCCAAGTAAATTTTTAGATTTCAAATTATCTATAGTTTTGATCCTAGTTTCTTTAATCTCCCAAGTAAATTTTTCGATTTAAAATTATCTATAATTTTGATCCTAGTTTCTTTAATCTCCCAAGTAAATGTTTAGATTTCAAATGATTTATAATTTTTCCTTTTCACTGCGAATTACCAGGCTGTCAGAAATTTGACAAGAACTTTTCAGATTCGTTTAGCCATTTAACGCGACAGTTTACGACATCTGTGTCAGATATAGCGAAGTTCGCGATAATTTTCGGAGTTGATCCGGCGAAAATGAAATTGAGGAAGATCGTGGCAACATCAAGCCTGCACAGTTTCCACCTAACGATTTTACTCGCGAAACAAACAGAGATCAACGAGGAATTATCATTGGAGGGGTTGATGTCAGTTGGCCGGGAGTTCAGCGACGAACGAAGATGAAAATATTCCCAGGAACACAGGAAAGGCAGGCTGGGGAAGGAACCCGAAGAAGTGGCGAAACGGGGTATCGTTAACGCGAAAGTACAGTCCTACGAAAGTTATGGAGCGAGCTAGACGTTGTTTGTAAACTTTTAACGCTACACTGGCAGCCATACCCCAGTTATGCCCCTTTAATCCAGCCGCGACTGAGATGCATCCGGGCGTAGGGAAACGTAGCTAGGATATACATATTTAATAACGGAAATGCATAACAATGAGCACACTTCTAGACACTGCTTCTTCAGCCCTCTCCACCGTGGCCTGCCTCGCCTGCCTCGCCTCTGTCTTAATCCCTTTCGCGTGAATTACTCCGCCCCCGGTGGCACGCCTTTGAACGTTACTTCGCGTTTTCGTATTCCATCGCGTTCCTTCGACATCGACGCGACGCGATACCTCCAGTCAGCTACGAGAATGACTACCAATGCCGGAATACGAGCGAAAAATTGAATCATTTAATATTAACAAGACCGGCGCGTGCGTTTTACAACCTACAGCACATCTGTCTGTATTCGTCTCTGCGATTCGATCAGAGCCTCTGCATAAATGTCAACTGGAAGTGCCGTTTCTAAAAGCAAGTACAGTCAGCCATAACGGAGAGACAGTCGGGGAGAAAATCGGGTGGGCACCCTTTAAAAATTAATAACCATTTTAAAATTGGACAGAACGACTTGAGAGTTTTTTTAGATGTTACAAGAATTAGGTTGCTAGGTCATGTAAAAAAAAGGTAAAAAATAATTATTAAATGATTCATTAATATTATATATTTTTAAATTTAATGTTGAATTTTCATTGAAATTACTGTTGGTCAAAGTTGCAAAGAAAAAAGTAAAAGGTCACGATTTTGACCTTCTCTATCTGCGCCTGTAGTGAAAATTAAAAATATGCTGTTTGCAGATCTAGAAAAATGTACAGAATGCTTGGGGGTGATTAAACCCTCCCTTAAATCAGTGTCTAATTTGCCTATACTTTTTATCGTTAATATAAATATTTGCACACTGAAAATATGCACAATTCAGATAACAGACGTTCGACTTGTTTGTTCCAACAATTTTTGCCAGTCGTAGAATTTGTAACGATGCGATTTGTGAAAACTTTATGACACAAACTTTACAATACAGTTTTATTCCATTTTTTATTCATTAACATCGTTAGCGAAAAATATGAAGCTCGCCTTAACTTCTATTTTTCAGAATTCCGAAGTTTGCTGAAACGGAAGGAGCGAAGAAATAAGCTTTCGATAAACCGATGAACGTTGCGATCGTTATTTAAACAGGAATTTCAAAAAAGCAAGAAAAATGACGACTTGATCGCGTTCGTTTTCGGCCGTTCCGGCTCGGTTTAACGATAACCCCGATAGAAATTTGCCAGGAATTTCCATTACCGGCCGGACCTGATTCCGTGCCCGGCATAACATTCCCAGCGCGGGCGCATTGTTTCGCGTTAACTCGCCACTATGGCGCAAAACTTTCCTCCAGCCAATAATGGGAAATAGAATTCGAAAGTACGCCCCCGGACCGAATCGGAAGAGTTCGTCGGTCGGGCCGGATGTTCTCGTTAAAATAACGAAGCGATTTATTTTTACGCGCTAGCCGAGAATGTTCTCGCGCGAATCTATCGACGCAGTCAGCTTCAATTCGTTTCAATTCGCTGCCACCCGACACCTTCGCTGTGTTGCTACCTCCGCAGAACAAGACTTCAAAGTCTTTCCTACTCCTTCCGCATTGCACTTTTCCGTCCTCTTGCTGACTAGACGATGCACGAGTCTCCAGAGAAAACGTACCGTTGTATTGGGCCATTGCAAAAATCCTGATACCTTTCCAACAGATGATATAGCTAAACTTCGCCTCGGGAAACCAGAAATTTTTTACTTTTTTTCATGTAATCCTGTAGATTTTGCCGAGAAAATGCCGAACATCCCAGTTTTAATCCTAGGAGATCGGTAGTTCAACAGTTATGCGTGTGTAGACCCGTGCGATATTCTACCTACTCTTCGGACGTTGCACCGTCAGATTTCTACCATTTTCGCTCTTTGTGGACCAGTTTAAATGGACAGCATTTTACGTCTTCGGAAGCTTTCAAAAAACACGTAGATTGTTTCTTCAACGCAAAGTCATTAAATGTTGATAAAATGCCATGCTATCAGAATATTGGCGAAGAGTCGAAATGATGGTAACTACTTAATGCTTGTAACGTTTTCTGTAATAAAGAGCAAATTAAGAATAAACCGAAAATCAACAAATCGACAAGTACATAAATGTATCGAAGTATACGTGTATACGTGTTTTAAAACGACTGACGATAGGGCGATGGGTATATTGTTCCGACATCAAACGGGGGTACAACTGTAGGGTTCGTAATTGGATTCCTGGGACTGTGGCTTTTGGTAGCAATTTACGGTTTTACAAACCGTTTTGCGAAGGCGGATTAACTCGTCGGCGACGGCGAACGCGTAACGATAAGGCAACCGGTATCTACATAAGTTAATATTTTGGTATAATTACACCGTTTATTCGATTAAACTCAACATCGAACAACACCTTCACCTTGATGTAATATCCCCGCGCCAGTGTTAAATACGTGGCGTTACACTGTATATACTAAACGTTGAAAATTAACAAAATTTATGATTATGTTCCGATTCAGGTTGGCTCAGATTACAGTGACTCCCATTAATATTCGGACACTCTTAAGAAGACGATAACTTTTTTAATATTGGTCCATACGACTTGGATTTTTTCAGAAGTTAGAACAGTTGGTTTACTATATCACGTGAAAAAATTTTTCGGAGAAATTGTAGAGAAAATACTACTAGCTGCATTTTACAACTATTTTATGCGAGCATGTGTTGAAAATTTAAAAAGTACGTTTCGCATATCCGTGTCGATCATACATATTCTGAAAATTTCATCGAAATCTTTGACCTGAAACTGATTTTTTCGTCTTCAAGGTCACTCCAACGTCATGGTGTGTAAGTCGTCGAACTGATCTTGGTGCCGACTACCACATTGCGTTATAAAAATTACATGTTAATATGCAGAAAAAAAATGCGATGACCAGGGATAAACCGTTAAAATGACCTTCAAAGGATTTTTTTATCACCATCAGATGCACGCCTTGTAACCATGTATTTAGTCATTTTTTCTTACGTTCAATAGTGGCGGAAATAGCTTAGGTGCTCGAGTTAAAATTAACACCCTGTATAATTGACATAGTTCTACAAAACATATTTTTAAAATTTTCAATCTAGGCCCACGCAAAAAAAGTTTTAAAATAAAACCTCCGGTATTTTCCTTTTCAGTTCCTGTTACATTTAATTGTTTTTTAAATTAAATCAGTCAGGGAGCCGATTCAACAATAAACATTCCATTTTATTAAATTTGAAGAGTTTGCTTGTCTCTCTGAATGGAAAATGAACGACAGTTGCTATCATTCTGGAAAAAGGTTTATTAGAATTGCATACGTATGAAACGTAATAGAATTGTATATCGGTATGGTAGGTAATTCAATACGTCTCAAATTGTTTGGAAATGTACCATATAATAGTCGTACACACAACGTGTCGATGTATAGCATAAATGAATTGCTAGTATCAAACAAGCCTCCGTTTCACCTTTAAACGCAGTAATATCGATACCTATCGATGCGATTATTACTTGTTTCTTGTTGAAATTGTTTGTAAACGTGCCGAACAATTGATATGCAAGATACCAATACAAAGTCGATACAATGTCGATGGTATCCAACAGGCCTTAGCCTCATACATACTAACAGTTTATTCATGGTTCAATGTATGAATAGCTTAGACTGTGAATACCTGATGCCTTGTATTACAGCCTGTTTCTCGAAAGAGTTTTTCGCATTCGAAATATGTAGACCGTCACAGTAGCTGTGTATCTCAAGTTTTATCCATCTGAAGTAATTATGAGAAGAAAAACGTATGTTCAATGGTATACAGTGTTTTCTTGATATATGTCCAAAACACGGATCTAGCGACATATATCGGCTAGGAGATACTATTCTTTGGTCCACGCCGTACGTAGAAAAGGACAGCGGAGCTCTACAGGTCTCGGTTTATGGCCCCTCACGGGGTATACCCCGCCTAGGTAGTGGGGATAATTTCGCGACGTTTATCATCCAGGCCTTGACGACATATATGGAGAAATCATTGTAAATGTTTCTCTGTATTTTAACCGTTTTTAGCTACGATTAATTGTGTCGATGACCGTAGTCGATGTTATAACGAAAAAGGGAAGAAAAAATGATTGAAGTTAAGAATTCATGCAGCTCTACCGTAAATGTTAACTCCGAAATTTGAATCGCTTACACAAAAAATTATAATCGTAACTATATCGTGTCCGGTTTAATCGGAAAAACAAGACAAATACGATGGGGCAAGTTTCATCGAAGAAAAACCGAAAATAAGAAATTTTGATTTTTGAGTTTAAAAGACTGAGCTGGCATGAGTCCTTTGATGTTTGCCGAACGACCTCAGTCCCTCTTTTTCTTTCAATCATTATCCTTCTCTGCGTTCGCCGCACTACAAAGAATGTAGCATCTCTACTATAAGTGTCGCTCGGCAGACCCGACGATGCGACAGTTAGGGAGATGTTACTGTATACGTCCTTAGGCCGATGTTACCGATAATCGTATGTACACTATCGGGCAAAAGTACGAGACCACATTTAAAGATCGCATAATTATCTTAAACTTGAACCAAACGAGTTGAGATTTCTTTGTTTATTAAGTAACGGGTAAACGAAAGGTTGAAAGAATTGGTATTGGTCGGAATCGCGAAGAAGAAAGTTAAAGTAAATTTTCTACAACTTTTCCATGTGAGCCTATAATGGAACTTTAATCAACACGTTTTGTAGATCTACGTCGATTATTGTATAAATAGTTATAATTAATATCGTATAAATAGTGTAATATAGTATAAATAAACGTAGTGTGCGATTGAGAGAAAACGTTATGCAGAGAACATTGAAATGTGTTCAGCATCCTGTTCGTAGGTTGGGGCGGCAGAAAATCCAGAAAACCGCAGGAGCATGCAAGTAAGCAGAGCACGGACGTAACAGAAATCTTTTTCCCCCGTTGTTTCTTGCCGTAGAGCCTGGTTAATTCAGTGGCGACGGTGTCGGGCACCGTCCCGGACCAAAAAGCTCATCGGCGTGTTCTAGTCGAGCCGAAATCTCGTTTACATTTATCGCGGCGAAGGGGCGGGCAAGTCGCGAGAGGAGACGCGAGACGGGACGCGCGTTCACCGAGAATCGAGCGTGCTTAGCCGCGTACAGGCTTCTTGCGTGGCTCGACTCTGTTCATGCTTTGAGCAGCGATAGACTTCAATTAAACGCAGCCGCGTCGACTTGGAAACTAATATGCCATTCGGTAACTCCGCGAGGTATTCAAAGAGCAGAGGAGTGGGGCGAGGGAAAGTGAGCCAACGGGGGGGGGGGATGTTCTTGCACAATCAACAATGTCTCATCAGAACGATGCGCGAGGTACGTCGGAACCTCGATGCATGCTTGCAAACGAGTTTTGTTTGCAGAATCATTTTCACTAATAGTTACCTCGGATACACCGCTTAGATCGTGAACAAATGCGAACCTACCAAAAAAAAAAAAAAACACTTCACATCTTGCGAAAATTGCATCCAAAAAATTGTGGTTAGGAGCATTCAGTGTGTGAGAGACTGAGCAGAGAATCATATGCTTAAGACTACAGTGTTTATTCTATAGTTTACTCCTTAGTATATACAGTGATTTCTCTATATATGTCGCCAAGGCCTGGATGATAAACGTCGCGGAATTATCCCCACTACCGCGGGATATACCTCGTGAGTATAAGGTCACGTGGATCAAAGAATCTCCTGGCCGATATATGTCCCTGGCTAGACCCGTGTTTTGGACATGTATCGAGTAAATACTGTACACTGTACATTGTATTCGTCTTTGCAATATGCATTCTATACATTGTACTTTTAATAGATTTTTTCGTAAACTTTAATGGTATGTTTTCGAGAATTAAGTAGTAGTATAGTAAAGGGTACGAATTCATGGAACGACCTAACGCATAATTTCGGTCCCGTTTCCATGCAATTATCGAGCAGTATAAGCTTGCGTGGTTCCGGAGCCACGTGGCTTTTGAAAGACCGGCACGCGTAAATATCAGCGCGAGTTGGCTGAACAGTAAAGAAGAATTCCGTGGGAATTCCCGGTACACGATCTAATCCGAACTCTGACGATTTTCGCGGGATTTAATCCCCCGGAGGCTAGCAACGAAGCTAAGATTCCTCCCAGTGAAATAAAACAAGCCCAAAGCACGACGGACAGCGGCAACTCGGAAGTTGGAAGACCTCGAGGAATCTGAAAGCTGCCTTCCTCTTACTTCGTTGCGACTTATTGTCTGGTTTCGAGCGAATTCTGGACAAATATTTCGATATTACTCTACGCCCCCTTTTTCTCTCCTTTCAAGAGTCTGCTGTCGGCGGGGAGTTTGCGGATTGGACAATGAAGATCGTTTTTCGTAGACAGGAACAGTTTTAATAGAAGGAAACCGTGTCTCGAGGGTTTCGTATTGACCAAAAAGGTCTGTTTTACACGCGCATTCTCCTGCTAAAGTAAACTGTTGCCTTCTTTCATCAGATATCGTTCGTGTCTACCATTCAAAGCTGTGCCAATTGAAATACGTTGTAATTGAGCTATGCAATTGAATTATATATACATATATATATTATTTGACTTGCATGGTAATTGAATTATATCGCATAATTCAAACCATTCAATTAATGTAATTGCTAATTATGCTAATCGTGAGTGTAATTGAATTACATTCTAACTGGAATTCAATTTATTTGGATTCCGATGTAATCGAATTGCAATGTATTTGGAATACATTGTAATTGAAATACAATGTAAATGAAATTCAATGTTTCTAGAATACAATGTATTTGGAATACAATGTAATTGAAATTCAATGTATTGGGAATACAATGTATTTGGAATACAATGTAATTGCAATTCAATGTATTTGGAACACAATGTAATTGCAATTCAATGTATTTGGAATACAATGTAATTGAAATTCAATGTATTGGGAATACAATGTAATTGAAATTCAATGTATTTGGAATACAATGTAATTGCAATTCAATGTATTTGGAACACAATGTATTGGGAACACAATGTATTGGGAATTCAATGTAATTGAAATTCAATGTATTTGGACTACAATGTAATTGCAATTCAATGTATTTGGAATACAATGTAATTGAAATTCAATGTATTGGGAATACAATGTAATTGAAATTCAATGTATTTGGAATACAATGTAATTGCAATTCAATGTATTTGGACTACAATGTAATTGCAATTCAATGTATTGGGAATTCAATGTAATTGAAATTCAATGTATTTGGAATACAATGTAATTGCAATTCAATGTATTTGGAACACAATGTAATTGCAATTCAATGTATTTGGAATACAATGTAATTGAAATACAATGTAAATGAAATTCAATGTTTCTAGAATACAATGTATTTGGAATACAATGTAATTGAAATACAATGTATTGGGAATACAATGTAATTGAAATTCAATGTATTTGGAATACAATGTAATTGCAATTCAATGTATTTGGACTACAATGTAATTGCAATTCAATGTATTTGGAATACAATGTAATTGCAATTCAATGTATTTGGAATACATTGTAATTGAAATACAATGTAAATGAAATTCATTGTTTCTAGAATACAATGTATTTGGAATACAATGTAATTGAAATTCAATGTATTGGGAATACAATGTAATTGGAATACAATGTATTTGGAATACAATGTAATTGAAATTCAATGTATTGGGAATACAATGTAATTGAAATTCAATGTATTTGGAATACAATGTAATTGCAATTCAAAGTATTTGGAACACAATGTAATTGCAATTCAATGTATTTGGAATGAAATGTAATTGAAATGCAATGTATTTGGAATGTAATGTAATTGAAATTCAATGTAATAAAATTACTCAGAATCAGGGTCTGAAAACTGTTATAATATCGGTTTTGGTTTTCAAATTTCTTTCTAAGAAAATAGAACTAGTCCACTAAATGACATGGAAAAGAAATTTTGTAAAAATTCCAGAATTGCTTTCGGTAATTTTGTTATCTACACCTGTATTGAAAATTTAAAAAATGCTTTTCTGACTGCATTTCAAGTGGAGTTTGTTCGTGCGAAGGTATCTCCTATCGCATGCCACAAAAAGTCAGCATCAACAAGTTTAAAATGAACTTATTAATCAGGGGACAAATCTGCACATTACAACAAGTAAAAAAATGTCACATGGATATTTATAGCTTAGTTTTCAAGACAAATGCAGACAAATTGCAGACGAATATCGCTGAAGGATTGTATCGCTGCTCGGCCAACCACTTTGTAGTATTCCGAAATAGGACGAAAGGCGGTCCCGAGACGTCGTCTTATATCGGAACAAAACTGTATTAGTGAAATATCGGAGTCACAAATGATTCCGGCATAGGCCGGAGAATTATAAAAAAAAAATGAACAAATAAAGAATAGAAAAGAATTAATAAAGAATAAATTAAGAATTCGTATTACAACGTGAAAACCGATTAATCTTGTCTGTACAGATTGAAATGCATTTTGTGCAGCAAGTGCACGTTTTCTAGAAATCATAGCAAGGATGGTGTGAGTCAAGTCTGGTTTAGGTAGATCCAGTGCGGAGGATTCCGTAAGAATATTCCGATCTCTTTCCTCTTGAAACGGCACGGCACGGCGACGGAGGAATATCCGTCGTCTAGATACTTTATACAAGCCAGAAGATGTCGTTGTAACCGTTTCGACGTCGCGGGCCGAATGCGGGAAAGGGGAGAAAAGACGGAAACAACGAGTAACAGGCGGAGTACTGATCTCCTTAAACAATCCTCCCGCAAGGTACCTTTTAAAAGCATTTAGACCGAACAAAAGGAACGCGGGCATCATTTTTTATTCTACCAGCGCCGGCAGAGCGATTCGTTTAATATAACATTCCCGCGCCGCGTTACCGCGGAGCAATTGAAAAGAGAATCGCGGAAACGATGAAGTTTTAATGATATACCCCTGCCCTCGGTCTTCGGGCGGCCAGCTTTCAATGGGAACGGAGAAATCATCGCGGATCCACTTCCTAGTTTTATTGGAGGATGCGTTCAGGGAAGATTTCGAGGTCACAAATCGGAAATTACTATGGTAGTCGCATATGAAATGCCCGATCTCAGAATGCAATTCTTGTGAAACAAGAAGATCGTGAAATGCTATTACGGTCCACAGATTTATTCTGAAAAACTGTCAGGTGCAATTTTGACTTTTACATGAATTTTATTTCAACGTCAATCGACGCAACTGTCATGAATTATATGTATCGGAGAATAACATATCGACGATAACATTCAAAATAAGCATAAAATAATTAACGTACTATTCGTTGACGGTAAAAGGGCCTACAAAATGGTGATAACTAGACTGAGGATTTTATGCGTTTATGGCAAAAATGAGTAGATATAACTTAAGACAGTAGAAAGAACAGAATGATTTAGGAATGCTAATTTATTATTTTCAGCTTGTTAAAATGATTACAGTAAGAATGAAATGCATATTTGGCTCCAGTTTCTTTGAAATTTTCACAGACAATTTTTATTTTGCATAAAGATCCGCAGTCTAGTGATAACAATCTTGCAAATGAAAGACGCGAATGACCAAAACATTCAATTTTATACGTAATACAATCAAGAAACTTGAAATTGCTTGAGTACGTCGATTACAATGGTGCTTACTTTGATATCGATAAGTTGGTTTAGAAAACAGTTGCGTCTGTTCAACAAGACAAGTAAAACTAAGAACTCGAATGTCGACTATAAGGCGTCACTAAAAATTGCTGTATCATTATTCAAAATATTTTTTACATTATTTTTGTGTGTATTTAATAAATTACTAAAGATTTCAGTGTTGCAGGCGCAAATTGCGCCATTTTCGTATGTATAACACGAACAAAAATATATAGAAGGGTAATTTTCTAGGTTGGAAGAAATGGAGTTAAAACAGCTTCGAGTGCAAAGGGTTAAATAATTTCAGAACACCGATAAAATCTTTTTAATTGATACGACGAAAGAAAGAATGAAATCTGTGTCAGGCTCCCGTGTTTGTAGCTTTAAAATTTTGATTTTGCACAAAGATCCGCAGTCGAATGATCAGTGACAAAAACACTAGCAAACTCTGCTGTATCAAGCTATGAGATCATATAGATTGGATTAAATCAGTGATCGATCGAACTGTTCGATTGTTCAGCGGCGAACGTTTCGCCGTGTCCAAGAATGGACTTTCCACGTGTTAACGTTGCTATTTCCTGTTGCATTATACAGAACGCAGAGACGCGTGCACGCCAGCTCGCGGCGGAAGCGAGGGTAAATCGGATCCCGAAACTCGCGATACATTGCCCTCCCCCCTCCCGCCCCGGGCCTTGAAGCTTTTGCATGTAAATAATGTGACAAGATGGCGCCGCGAAATCATAAAGTTACAGGCACGAACGAGAAGTCGACGCCTCTCTTTCTCTCGTTCTCGTGTACTCCCTTCCACCCTTTCACCCTTCCTCCTTTACTCTTTCTCTTTCCGTTTCTCGGTCTCTGTTCTTCTGGATCTTCTCGCTCTTTCGCCGGGCTTTCGATCGATCGACCGAGCGGAAGAGAGAGAGAGAGAGAGAGAGAGAGAGAGAGAGAGAGAGAGAGAGAGAGAGAGAGAGACAGAGAGCATCGTCGTCCCGAAACGCGGCGAACGCATTTATTTTTCAAGGGCGAAATTTATGTATGACTCGAGCGCGATGGATGCCACGGCGAGATGGGATCCCTGCTCATCACCGACCGGAGCATTATCGATTTAAAACGAAAACTGACGCAACCGGCGCGGCGGCGGCGTCGAGAATCGGCCCTAAATTTCACGATACAACGACTTCGGAAGACAGCTTCACGATCGTACGATCGACCGGCCGATCCCGACCGTATGCTCGGGAGTAACCGAGTACGAAATTCTACAGGGAATCGAGGTATTACACGCGACCAGAGAAGATTCCATGTTCAGCCCGAGCTCAAGAAGTATTCAGTATACTCGTGGCAAGGGAGTAATATCCGACACGACCAATAAGGAAGATTTAACCTTTTGGTGTTCGGGGGATAATAATATTTAGCGAGTTTCGTGCGCGCGAGTCCGTGAGTTGTGACGCGAGATGCTGGGATGCTTCATTTGGAAGATCATTTGGTTCGCCGAGATCTATTTCTGTTCTAAAGGGATGATATCTCTCGGTTTATCGATCACTGGATTGTTGCTCTTAACCCCTTGCACTACGATTTATTTTACGGTTTCAGTGATTAGAACTTTTTTGTAAATCGTAGTTTCCTAAGAAAAGGAGAAAATTTATGTCTGTTGTGTGCCTATATGTTCTTCAATAGCTGTGCATTAACACATTCGCGACCGGCACATTTTTCCGTTTTTAATACTGAGTACCGGCGAAAATAATGAAATTCTGAAGCTGGTTGTCGCAAACTTGTATCGCTAAAGCAAGGACAAAAATGATAAAATTTGTTTTGAAATATCAATGTTGCAATTAGGTGTTGTTTAAAATAAATCGTCAGATTCACGTCAGCGGAAATCAGGAATAGAATTTACAATGACGTGAATTCACGTCAGCGGTCGCGAATGTGTTAATAACGCCAAAATAGAATTTTATTTCGGTTTAAAGGAAATTAATAACATACATATTTATTAGACTCTGTTCAGAATCTTCATCACGAGTATGACTTGATATTGTAAGGCAAGGGGTTAAAGATGTAAACAATAATAAATATTTTCTATGAGAGAAATAACATCTGTTTATAGTTTGTAACTGTATTTGTATCATTTCAATAATCAGTTATCTTACGAGAATAATTAAAAATACGAGAATATATTTCATTTATAGAACTCGTGTGCTTGATATATTAGAATAAAAAAAAATTATGAAATATTTTTATAATACATTTAGATGCTTAGGTGCATCACTGGATTTATGAGAAGAGTGAAATCGTGGCAAAACTGATTCTGACAATGAAATCACGTTTATATAAAATAAAGAAGAAATTCAAGAGAAAATAATTCGTGGAAGCATTTTACCCACATCGGGACCTCCAAAATTAACTCCTACAAATAAAAATCTAATTAAATATGAATCATTTAGTGTCTCTATATTTACCGTGATTCGATATTGCACGAAAGGAAATAAAATAGGAAAGAATTTTAGGAAAGTGCATCTGGGTAAACACGCAAAGAAACCTATTTAATAAATTTGTTACGGAAAATATGGCTTTAGATTAAAATTATATCAGCACAAAGTATACTTATTATGCTCAAATACAAATAATAGTTCTTTTTTTAAGTGATATCTTCCAGTGACCTATGTAAATTTTTAATGCAATTCGATTAATAAAAGACGATCTTTTAGATTGCAAGATAAATGTACATGAAACATTATTTTTAAAGTGTTCTCCTCTTCCGGGTAAAATATTTGCACTCCTCCCGTCTATTTCATTTATAAAATCGAAAAGTTCCGCTCACAGAGGATATTCTCGAAATTCGATGTAAACTGTCAGCCATAGGTACAAGCTTGAAATAACATTTTTGTCAAATTGCATGTTTTAAATGGCGAATACGATTACTCCGAAAGGATTAGAATTTCACAGTAAGTATTATTACAGTATTGATGATTTTACTCTTCAATGTTTCAATGTTCGGGATTGACTTCGTGCTTGCACAGCATAAATCCATATTTTTCTAGAATAAAAAAATGTTTGTCATTCTCGATTCCGATTTATCGAATGTCCAATAACATAACCACCGTCCGGTTGTTTTTTCTCGCCACCGCACATTGCAGCAAAAGCCGCATAAAAACGAAAACGAAATACACGGCAAACGTATCTGCGAGAATTGCAATAATTTGTTCATTCGGATTTAAAGGGAAATATTCGTCGATAAAGATCCTCTTTTCTATAAGACAAATGCCCCGTCCCTTCCTCGTTCTTGATACATTAGAAACTGCTACAGTGATTTCTCTATATATGTCGCCAAGGTCTGGACGATAAACGTCGCGAGATTATCCCCACTACGATACACGACGCTGGCAAGACCCATGTTGTTGACATATTCCGAGAATTCATTGTAAATGTACAGTAATTTCTCTATATATGTCGCCAAGGCATGGACTATAAACGCCGCGGAATTATCCCCACTACCGCTGGGAGCAGCACGTAACAGGGTTCGGGTATATTTCCCGGACGATACACGACGCTGGCAAGACCCGTATTGTTGACATATATCGAGAATTCACTGTAAACGTACAGTAATTTCCGAATTTGTTCATTTGGATTTAAAGGGAAATATTCGTCGATAAAGATCCTCTTTTCTATAAGACAAATCCCCCGTCCCTTCCTCGTTCTTGGTACATTAGAAACTACTACAGTGATTTCTCTATATATGTCGCCCAGGCCTGGACGATAAACGTCGCGAAATTATCCCCACTACCGCGGGGAATACTCCGTAACACGGCTCGGGTATGTCTCCCGGACGATACAGGACGCTGACAAGACTCGTGTTGTTGACATATATCGAGAATTCACTGTAAATATACAGTAATTTCTCTATATATGTCGCCAAGGCATGGACGATAAACGCCGCGGAATTATCCCCACTACCGCGGGGATTACTCCGTGACACGGCTCGGGTATGTTTGCTGGACGATACAGGACGCTGTCAAGACCCGTGTTGTTGACATATATCGAGAATTCACTGTATTATTGTTTGGCTATTTCTGTAGACTTTCATTAACGCTAGCTTCACGGGACCTGTCAAAAAAATAGATTCTAGTATTCTTAATTCACAATTATCGAAAATATCTTTCGCGTCCGAGGCCTCTTGAGCTTTGTGGACCCTCACGGGGTGCACCCCGCGGTAGTGGGGATAATTCCGCGACGTTTGTCATCCAGGTCTTGGCGACATATATCGAGAATTCACTGTATTTCCTCTGAAATTGACCTTACTGCGCTGCTTCCCGGAGCAGCCACCAAAAACAGTCGAGCCCATTGATGAAGACCAGCCGAAGATAAATTTCCCGGCGTGAACCGGGTCAGGCTGGTTACTCAGACCCTCGATTCATTCCAGAACGAAAATAAAGCATCAACGAGCGCGCGTATCTTAATTGAGAGCACGCCTCGGAAGCATCGGGGCACCGGCTGGTGAATCGATCTAAATATACCGAAAGCATGCAACGAACGCGGAGTGATCGGGTCGGAGAGATCTGGGTGATGAGAGGCGGCGCGATAACTCGGGAGGGAGATAGAGCAGACTGACCTTGGCGAACCTCTCCTGCGTGTCGAGGATCTCTATGAAGAGCGAGACCTTATCGTCGACGATCTTGAATCCGTTCCGTGGCTGCGCCAGCAGCTGTTGTATCGCCTGGGAGGTGGTGAGAGGGGTCGCGGGGCTGGTAGCCGGCGTGGAGGTTCTGGTTCCGGAGCTGGTGGTGCCGGAGCTGCTGTTGTGCAGATGAGTGCACCCCAAAAAGATCGGATTGCCGTTCGGCGAGACGCCACAGTTAAATGGCCGGAACGGCAGCCCGTGGAAGGTCGGGCTAGGCCTGGGCGCGGAAGCACGAAGAAGCGTCTGAGCAGACGGTAGGGACAGCCGTCGCACGGCGCTCTGATTCTGTTGTTGCTGTTGATGATGGTGCTGCTGCTGTTGGGTCTGCTGTTGAGTTCTCGACGGCGACTTGAGTATCTGATAGTCGCTCGCGGCGGATGGCAGAGATCGATAACCGGAATCCGAGGGTGACGCGGGCGGCATCGGAGCGGTTTGAGGGGTGGTGGCGATGCTATGAGGCCTGGGTCGCAGAGCGGCGCCCGGCGTCCACGTGTTCGAATTACCTGGATTCGTCAGTATGCTCAGAGCGGGCCCTTGTGACGTGGGCGTGGGTGGCTGGGGATGTGGCAGGGTCGAAGCGTACGCCCTGCGAGGTATGGGTTGGTGCAACACCATTCCAGAGGAACCCCACTGTATAGGCTCGGCTGCTGTTGCACGAGCGGACGATGGTAGGCCGGTTGCTGATGTTGCTGTTGGAGTTGCTGCAGGCACGCCTGCTGGAGCTGTAACGGGTGTCGAGGCGATGCTGTGAGGCCGCCTAGGTACGGGTTGCTGTAGCTGCCCGTTCCATAAAGACTGGGGTGGTATAACGCTGCGAGTCGTGGGTCCCATTGTACCGTTGACGGGTGCACCGTTGCCGCGTGGTTCCTGTTGACCGTTGACACCATTGACGCCGCCATTGTTGTTACCACCGCAGGCGGGTACAGATACTGGAGTACCGGCGACCGAATGGGCCCGCCGTTGTGCCATCCCTGGTACAACGGCTGCGGCACCGCTTGGTGTGCCAACGGAGCTCCACGATGACGGTGTTGTTGATCCTGGTGTGGCTGCTGCTGGTGTTGTTGCTGTTGGGCCACATGCGGGTGATGCTGCTGATGGTGATGGTGATGATGATGATGATAATGCTGACGTTGCGTTTGCTCGACCAGCGAGTTGACCAAGGGAGTGGTGGATACCTGAGACGACATGGTGGTATGCTGGAGCGGTAATACTATGAGGACGCCTCGGGGCTGTTGGTTGGGGTAGACCGTTGGGAGTAGAGCGAACTTTATTTGCGCCGGATGCTGGTATCGGGGCTGGTGGGGTGTACAATGGGAATCCGTGACCATTGTGACTCGGGCTACGGGTGGGCAACTGGTTGATCGGGGACGACTGTACGTTATTCCGTTGTTGTTGCTGCGGCTGCTGCTGCTGCTGCTGGTGTTGTTGTTGTTGTTGTTGTTGCTGTTGCTGCTGATAGTGCTGCTGCAACTGGTGCTGTTGGTGCTGGTGGTGCTGTTGGTGCTGCTGTTGCTGATGGTCGTTGATGGAGTTTGATCGTAGCGAGCTCGTTGGATGTGTTGGGGCCGGTGGGGGCGGGGGTTCCAACAGATTTTCAAGTTCTGCAGACAACGACCACGCTGAAGATAATGCTGATAATGGTGGTACTGTTGGTAGAGCTGGTAGCTGGACGGTGTTGCTGATTGCTGAATTGCCAGCGGGCTCGGTGTTGTTGGTGATTGGGCCGGCAAGGCTTGGCGAGGAGGACTTGTTGTTGACGCGTGCGGCGCGCTCACCGCCGATGACAGCGGTGACGTGCTGTAGATGACGATCATTCAGGCTCGCACGTCCGTTGACATTGCGATAGAAACCGGGAACCGGTGCGAGGTTCAGGCTGGTCGGCTTCTGTTTCACGCCGCCGTTTGGCTGCGGAGACGAGGCTGGTTTCGGCTCGCCCATTTGGTTTTTAGCAGCGTCTGGACACTACCGACTAGGTGTCCGCCAGCTCGATCATGGTCCTCTACATTCGCCCGCGAAACTGTCCTCCGTTTCTCCTGCGTCTATCCTCTAAGAGTCCTTCTTCGGTTTCGTTTATTGTCCAGCGTTCAATCGACGCATTCGATGTACAACGGATAATCTCAGCTCACTATACTTGCCGGTGCTCTTCGATCGAACGTGTGTCACGTAGAAAATTTCGATTCGAGAATCGTCGAGAGTGCGTAGTACGTTAACCCGTCGCTTCTACCATTTAGAGTGAGTTTCGGTCGTTCGCGAGCCAGCTCGTGCACATTTCGCGCGCGACATGTTTGCCCCCCGCGTGCGAACGAATCGATAATCTCCGCGGTTCGTCGTCTGGTAGTTCAAACATCTGCTGCCTCCGCTATGTCGTCGAGTCGGCCAATCTCCATTTTTATCGACGGTTATCCGACACCTCGACGTCGTGTTTCGAATTACACGAGCGTTTCTCGCTTGTGCCGGCCGTGAACGATATCCGGTATTCAGGCTCTGTTTGCTCGTTCGTTACATCCGTCGATAGGCCGATAGTCAAGCTTTGTCCCCCGCAGCCGGAGATCGTATAATATTTCGAAATAACATTTGATTAATTGTATCTGCCGGCGTGCGTTAATTCAACGGCCGGAATTCTCGCGCGAATCGATCGTTATTAATTACTCGTCGATTGTTATTCGGATTAAAGTGCGAACTCACGACCATTATTATATTTAGAGTACCTGCTCGTTAGTCGAATCGTGTACCGACATAAATTCAATCCTTCCAGCCGGCTTTATTTTCTTCTTCTTCTTCTTCTTCTTCTTGTTCTCTCTCTTCTATGTCTCCTCGTATCAATAAATCTCTCTAAACTGGTTTTATAGTGATCGTGAACAACCGGTATAAATCTTTCAAATATATAATAGATATCTCTATGTAATAGATAAGATCTTCGATTAATAAATCTCCGCTATAACGACAACGATCGCTAAATCCTCTAGTAATGACTTTAATAGAACCTTCGAACTATGATTGCTGGATACGTGTTAATCCAAGTGGAATTCCTCTATCTCGAAAAACTTTCGACGTTTCACAGCTACGCGATGCTTTTACGAGCACGAATGACTCGGTACTACTTTTTCCGATCGAAAATCTACCACGTGGTCGATCGTGCGTGGTCGCACCGTGGATTTCGATCCTCGATTCACCTAGACGCGTCTCGTGCGGAGCCACGCCGGGAAAAGAGAGACAGAGAAGAGCTTCCTTCGAACTCTCCGCGCTTCACTAAAAAGAAAAAAAAAAAAACAGAAAACAATTTCCGGAACACGGTTTCGAAGTTATCCTCGCGGTTACCCGTTTAACGCGTGCACTGAGAAACACCACCGAACCAACCGGACACGTATATATCGTCGACGAATCGGCACAACAAGTTCCAAAATAAACGGATACGATCTCCCTTCCGATCAACGACGCGAAACAACACTTCCCTCTTCGTCCGCGAACCGGATCCGCTCACTATTCCAGCCCTCGGATCGGGATCACGAGAACACCGTCCGCCAAGCCCGATTCCGTGAACGATCCTTCGTCGACGTTCTTGCCGGTTGTCTCCATGTCTGCTCGACGCGTTGGTCTTGTCAAGGATCGGTGAACCGGCCGGTCTACCATCTTCCCCGAGCACCGATCCCGTAACGATGATCCTCCGTCGTCTCGGATACGTCGAGACAACCGGGATGGCCGGCGGTAGCTAGGCTCGGCAGCATGATCCTCGGCGACGACGCGAGTCTTCCGGTCGCAGATAAACTGAAGGCGGCCGGCCCGAGACCGCGCGCCGGGTGTCCTCGCCGGTGGGAACCGCGTGAGTTCAATGTGCGCGGGTCAGGAATCGAAGAGGGAAGTTAGGGACAGGAGGTCAGTCGGGTGAGACTGACGCGTGGCTGCCGTGCCGGGGGCGGAGTGGCGTGTTCCTCTTTGGAATACGGCGGGATTCGAGCCGCGAGCACCCGCACGCCTGCGCCATCGCGGACAACCGAGGTTCTCTTTCTCTCTCTCTCTGTCTGTCTTCCGGCCTCTCCTACCACCCCGCCGTTCCATCTCCTTCTATCCCTCGCTCTTCCTCTCTCTCTCCTCTCCGTCCTCCCACTCGTCCTCCCGTTCCATCTCTCTCTCTCTCGCTCCCTGTCTCTCGGTCTTTCTCCGATCACGGTTCCTGAGGGAACATTGATACGGCCCTGCCGCGTACCCTCGCCGCGTCCCAACCCCCGGCTGGTCCAGCCGAGTTTCCGAGGCTGTGTACGCCGTCAACGTCGTCGACGACGACCATGCCGATCCTCGTGCCTGTTTCTTCTCGCCGCTAAGCCGCTGCTAGGCGCGCTAGGTTTTCGTGGTCCGATGTCGGGGAGAGTGTGTCGGAGAGGGGGGACAACAACAACAACGGGCGCAAAAACAAGCGGAGGAAGAACGAAACTGCGTTTGTCTCTTTGAGAAAAGACAGAGGGACACCTAGCCTCCTCCTCCTCCTCCTCCTCACCTCTCCTGACTATCCCTTGTCTTCTCACGGCTACACCGCACGGCATCGCGTCTCTTTGCTTCTTCTTTAACTCCATTGTCCTCGGCGAACTCTTTTCCGCGGGTGTACACGGTAACCAGTCGACCATCAATTTCGTCTCATTGATTCCCGGCTGGGCGCCCGAAGCTTTCTTTCGGCCGGGCTTCAACCGAGACACTGCGCTTATACATAATTATTCGGGGGGGGGGGGATGGAAAGAAAAATGAAAGAAAAGTGAACAAACACTCGAAAGCGGAATAACAGGGTGGAAAAAGGAGGAGGCTGGCTCGTGTTAGCACGGGCGCGGAGCGTGTGCGACGCCCGGTCCTCACCGACGTTGACAACCGTTTCAACCCGAAGACGAGGCATAAAGGCGAGAGAAATAAACGAAAAAAATGGGAACGAAAGTACTATCTCTCGGTGGTGGAGGCCGTACGCAGGGCACATTGCCCTCCTGCCATCTATTCGTCGGCCCTCCCCCCCCCCCTTCACTCCCCTGACGGCCCACTCTCACCCCTTCCGTCGTTTCTCGTCATCCGTCTCCCTCTGTTTATCTATCCACCCCTCCCTACGTGGTCGCTGTAATACGAGCAGCATGCGTCGACCGTCAACCCCCTTTTCGTGATCTGGGTATGTGGGGCTTTGGCCATGTCGCCTGGAGAAGCTTATGGATGGATCAATGATAACCGCTATCGCCACCATAACAATACGATTATTTAACGATACAATAGCATGCGCAGACGTGGACGGTCCGTCGCGGTGCTCGGCGAAAGTCGGAGGATGATGGAGGTTTTATCTTTGGACGGATCACAAAGGGCGATTCTGACGCTTCTGAGGGTGCCCCGTCTAAAACGAGGTACTTCGTTTAATAGTACACTTTCAAAACGTTCATTTAAAACTCCTTTCCATGGGAGTCAATGTTGCTTTCCGTCTGCTGGCTCATCGAAGCATGAGATTTGCATATGTATTTATGAACAGCTAAACATTTACGGAAAAGTAGGGGCAATATATTTCTCACCTGCGTCGAAGATATTTTCAGTTTTCGGTGGAAGTTCCGAAAATTGGCCATGTCCGATTCAGCTCAAATTTTGTGTATAGCGTCATTTTGCAGTAGAAACATGTTTTCCAAAAGGATTTCTGGCGAGTCGAAACAATTTTTTTAAATTTCATTATAATGCTATGTCGGTAAGGTAGAAAATGGAAATAAAATGATAAAAAAATGCTTTTGGGAAAGCATTTTGGAATGGTTATCGAACATTCACGTACATTCAATGTTCTATCGTTTATAAACGACGGTGAATGCGCCATGTTGTACCTCTGCTCGAATATAGCAAACGATTTCGAGTTTCCATTAACTGCACAAAAGATCCTCTTCATTACTTTCATCTACGAATTAACACGAATTCGCTTATAAATTCTAAAATTGAAGTTGCCGATTCAGTCGCGTTCGACTATGATGTTAAGGTTTAATTGCAGAAGAGCTTTCCTAATTGAATGGAATTAGTGTTCTAATTGAATCGAATTCTGCTACCTTTTATTCTCGTCAAAGCTGGCTGGACTGACCACCGGAACGAGACCACCGGTCGTCAAAGAGATCCTCCTCTTTGCTAAACAGGAGATCCCTCTAGTTTCGGTTTCGGTCTTAGTTTTTAGGCGGTCTGATATAGGACTGCGGGTGACAAAGGCGAGCACAAGGTATTACGAAAACGCTCTCCGTGGGATGACGTAGGGTTTAGGTAGATCCTTGTTTTAACGAAAAACATTCAACCGGATCGACGAGATTAGTACGCTAGATTTCGGGACCAGAATTATTTGCAACCGTTGCAACCAGTTATTTCAGTGGGAAATTCAACCAGTACTTTGCAGAGTTCCAAAATGGATGAACCGCAAGGTAAAAGCAGATTAAAGGACAGATTTGCTGCGGAGGCACCAAGTAAATCGACGGTACAATGTAATCACCAGCCACGCTGGAATTTCTTCATTTTTTCAATCCGTCCGGACGTTGAACAGCCCGTAACCTTGGACTGGCATAAAATTAACAAAAAATGGCCAACGCGTTTAATTACTTCACAGAAACAAAATTTACCGTGAGAAACAATTTCCACTTGCACAGATCGACATTAGTGCACTCGCGCAGTTTGTTCGACGATAACAATAACTATAATTGTGTCGGTGATTATAAAAGTAAGATATGCCTTCCTTTGTCGAAATATTTAGACTTTTGCGTCCGATCTGGTATAAAAATATTCCACCATAATAACGTATAATAATATAATTTCTCACTCCATTATATAATTTGTTGGTAAAATCCATCGACGTAACAAAAAGACCAATTTGTTTGAAATTTTTACCCCCACCACTTTCATAATTACGGGCACAATTGTCCCATTTAATATTTATAATTCGGAACTAATTATATTTTATATTCAATTTTCTACATTTCACTGGAGTTACCATTGGATAAATTTGTATAAGTTTCATATATTTTTGGATACAATAGCAAAATATCTCTCTCATTCTGGTTTCTGCAAACATAACAATGGGCACAGTCTGTCAGAACCCACAGTGTACAATATACATAATTTTTAATACTGTATACCAATGAAAGAATGATAACATAATAGTGCAAATAATGAGGGGAAGTGTACCGTAGAGCATATTCTGGTTGCTTACGTATAGTATGGGAATGAAATTTTTTATTTGAACGGAGTCGCCTGGTCGTGCTCGATCAAAAAGGAAGGAGATTATCGCAATTTTTATGAAGCTAGCATAAAACGAATCCGGACGCCGCGCGCCGGCCGGAGTAACTCCAGATATTCCGCGGGCTGCGTAACATTTTCCGTTTTCAATATAACCGCATCTCTGTGCTCGACTTCTGTCACGACCACGATGTAACGTATCTCGCAGGCAGGAAATGCATTCGTGTGCCGCCGCGCCGATATCCAGAAAAAAGTTTCGTCCGGAGTCGGCGCGAAACTTTTCGCATAAAGGCATCGTCG
The DNA here is from genome assembly GCF_050948215.1 of Halictus rubicundus. Taxonomy (NCBI): domain Eukaryota; kingdom Metazoa; phylum Arthropoda; class Insecta; order Hymenoptera; family Halictidae; genus Halictus; species Halictus rubicundus. Next base: position 5,097,266 of record NC_135159.1, on the reverse strand, counting down.
GCATCGGGACGACTCGACTTCATCGAGAAAACAGAACCGACGAAAGAGAAACGAGCTCGCTCGCCGAATTGTTTCGCTTTAATCCGTCTTCGATCTCACCCGTGAGTTCAGTTCCGAAGAAAATGGAATTTGCGCGACATATACGGTGAATTCTCGATACATGTCAACAACATCAGTCTTGCCACCGTCATGTGTCGTCCAGGAGACATACCCGGGCCGTGTTATGTTTACACTCCTCGGCGTCCGAGGTTTCTAGATACGCCGCGGTAGTGGGGGTAATTCCGCGACGTTTATCGTCCAGGCCTTGGCGACATATATGGAGAAATTACTGTACTTGGCTTAACGTGCTCATCGACCAGTCCCTTGCATTATAATACCTCCCGCCATATGCGTTGGGTTGTTGAATATGAAATATTTGATTTTTGACAGTAACGTTTAACAAGCACAAATTTGTTCTGAATGAACTTGTCGATCAAAGGGAGCACCATCCTAAGAAACATATTCTGTCAATGAATATTGGTACAAGTTGTGTACAGTCGAGTCGCAAAATCTGTGTTGACACTTTTTCAAACGGAATAACATTTTTAAAATTGGCCCGAATGACTTGAATCTTTTTGAGACGTTAGACCGATTAGTTTGCTGGAGAATGAGTAAACAACAATTTTTTTAGATTGTAATTGGTTGGAGTGATGAAGAAATTAAAAAATGATGTTTTCCCAACTTTTTTATCTGAGCCTCTAACGATAATTTAAGAAATATTTCCAGCTTCTTAAACAATTCGGAACATGTTCAGCTCGGCAGAAATATGATTATTAAAACCGAAATATTTTTCAATCCTTTCAATTTGCTTAGTTACAAATGAAATTCAATCGAAAGAAAATTGATCGGACACGGGTATTAGATATTACTGGATAAAATTGTACAACAATTTTCAAATTCTAAAATAATTTTTCTTCTTATTTTTGTCTCAGTATTCGTACTTATCGATCACTGCGCGACGTGTGCAGAGACTGCTTTAACGCCAGTCGAAGATCGTCAAGCAGCTAACCGAGTTTTCGTATCGGCTGGGAGGGCTGGTTTGGTCGTGCGCCAGAATCTATTACACCCCCGCAAATTATGCCACAAGACGGCACTTCCGCGTGGCCACATTATCCAGGACGGTACCGGGCGGCCGGAGGAGTCCCAGCCCGGCCCGGCCCGGCCCGACCCGACCCGATCCGAATTTGCCGTTGGCGGGAATGGATACAAATGGAATCGGCGCGGAGGTCGCGATACTTATTCGATCCGGCAGCTCCCGTCGAACGGAATTACTCCAAGTTCCGATGAGACAGCGACGCGCGGTTGTTGCCGGTAGATAAATCATTCGCTATAACGCGCAACATAATGCGTCGCAATGAAAGCACCGCGCCGGCAGAATTGGTCGACGACAAAAGGAAGGAAGGAAGGAAGGAAGGGAAAGATAGCCGGCGGGTTTCGTAACGACGACGCTCCAAAGAAAACTCCCTACGCGCTCGGCTGATACGGCGAACACACCTAATCATACCGGATGGATCGATTTCGACGCTTCTCTTCCGCGGATTTATTTAACTGGCTTTTTAGGGCCGGAGATAAACAGCCAAGAAACTGCTGCACAGTCCCCTGAATCAGCTCTAGATCAAAGCAAATGTTTCTCGCCAGGAACGGATCGAAATTGGACGATTGTTAATTAAAAGTGGAGCTTTCAGTGGTTGGCTTGTATCTATTTATGTAGATATCAATTTCTAGGGATAAATTCGGGAGAAACAGAAATTAGAATGTTTGACTGCAAAAGTTTGCTCTACGATTTTCCGCTATTAATGTCGATTGATTTTTTAATTAAGATTTCAGAGGGATTTGATGACAGTAGAGTGTCCCAAGGATTTTGGGAAGAACTAAAATTAGATTGTCCATTGATTTTTTAATTAAGATTTCACAGGAGTCAAGTAAAAATAGAATGTCCTGAGGATAAATTTGGGAAAAACAGAAATTAGATTGTGAATTACAATATTAATCAGAAACACTACAATTTTGCACATATGAAGAGTGTTGATCGATCTTTTAAATCAGATTTCACACGAGCTGAATGAAAATAGAATATCCTAAGCATAAATTTGGGAAAAACAGAAAGTAGATTGTCAATTACAATCTTGCACACATGATGAGTGTCCATTGATTTTTTAATTAAGATTTCACAGGAGTTGAGTAAAAGTAGAATGTCCTGAGGATAAATTTAGGAAAAACAGAAAGTAGATTGTCAATTACAATTTTACTCAGAAACACTACGATTTTGCACACATGACGAGTATTGATTGATCTTTTAATGAAAATTTAACAAGAATTAAATGTAGAATGTCTACATTTCTCTAAATCCTGATGTTCACTTAATTTGTCCATTTTAGTAAGTAGACAAATGTTTGAATATTATAAATTATATCCGCATGAAAACAAAATGTAGAAGTTGGATATAAAAGGTAGATCACAGAATGTGGTCAGATAAAATATTTTGTGCAGAAGGAAGAACGACAGACGCAGAGCAGAACAGTTAAACGATGCATGAGATTCAAATTATAAAGGGCATGCTCAAAATCTGGTGCATCCGTACTGTATTTCCCTAACGTACATTTTAGTAAAAATATCACTTACTGTTTTGGTAGTTAGGATTTCCATTTGAAATATTTACAGCTGAACATTGGTGGTTCGATTGTTCAAACTCCAGTCTGATGATTAATAGGCTATACTTATGCGTACTCATAGTCAAAAACTACAGGGCAACGCCCCAGACTCGAGCTTTTGCAACAGCAACGTGTCCAAGGGAAAAGTTCTATTCGGGAGCATTGCCCTTTGCTCTTTGATCGTGTATGCGTGTAAGTGTGGCCTACCGATCAGCCGATTAGGATCTGAACAACACAAATCGGAAGTCAATTTTGCAATTTTCAATTTCTAACATCCGGGTAACGAAAACTTAACTTGTAAAATGATCAGGACTTTTCGGATTCTCTATTTTTGGCCTACTATGTATTAATTTGTCACACGAACTAAAACTGAACACATAAATCCCAACAAAGAATTGCAAAAAAATTACATCACAAAATGATTTGACTCTTTTACAAATTCTGAGAAATTGTATTTATCATTATAGCCTTCAGAAGAATAACAAATCAAGTGGACATAATATTCGCCTTGGCAACCCAGAAATTTTTAACGTTTTGCTATGAAATCCGTATTAATGAGAAAATGTGAAAAATCGAAGTTTTAAGGCGAGGATGTCACTGGTTCAAACGTTATGAGTGTTTAAAGTTGAGCTTTTCCTCATATTAAAACTTTGATTTTTGGAATTTTCTCGCCAGGATGTACATGATTATATGGTAAAAAGTTGGCAAGGTGAAGTTTAACCAAATATAAGATTTTAAAACATCTTTTTGTTCTCCTTTGTATCCAAGACACTGCATTTTTTATCAAACACTATAGATATTCACAAAGTATAAGAAGATTACGAATACAACTGCTATAATAAATATTGTCGTTTTCATTCTTATAGTATTAAACAGTCTGATTTTGTGTGACTTTTATGGACACTAGTTCATACTGTATTTTAAAACTTAATTTTCCATGAAAACTAAGTCTCAAACAAAAAAGTTGATTTTATATCTCATAAGATTGTTTTGCAAGAAATTATTATCCGCGTGACATGCTAACGCACTCGCGACACCGCATAACGTTTATAGACAATCGCCACAGAAACCGTCAACATTTCTAAAATTATAGCGGAGTCGCTCGATGAAAGGAAAATTTGTGTCGGGTAAAATTTCACCGATAATCCTGAACGTTTATACGTGTCCGCTGAAAGTTCCCTTATCATTTTCAGCGTCGCGTGTTTGACGCGTGGCGCGACGTCCCCGTCCAACAAAATCAAAATGATCGAGAAGCAACGATTTTCCCGCAGCGCAGCGCGCGCAAACCTCGGATCGAGTCGAAGGAATTTTTAACGGTGCTACGGCCACCTCAATTATTCAATTAAACGTTAGAACTCGTCACCAACTTTCCCCGAGGGCGAACAATTCCCGGCGGGTAGGGGCGATTGCGCGGTTACGGCGCGCACCGTCTGCAAATAAAGAGGAAAGGAAACAACGGAGGAAAGCTCCGGTGAACAGAATCTACTGCTGCGAGTTACGGTAATGACGCGATGCATTGAGACAATCCGAAGTACCGGCGAAGTCCTACGACTACGCGGTTTTGCGGTTATGGGGGAAAGGGGGGGGGGCACGTAGAGACCGTAGTCGACTAATATGATGTACTACCACTTTATTACGGGTGCAGAGTCAGCGGCGCGGCAGGGGGTCCGGTTTGGATGCGTTCCGAAACCGAAAGGTATCGTCGCGCCGCACAGTGTGCCATTTGCCCTTAAAACTTTTCTCTCGTGTTCCTGAATATCCAAGGTGAGCCACCTAACTCGATCACCTCGAATAACTTCTAGATTATGCGTTGTACAATTATTTCTACAGGTGTTATCATGGTATCATGGGGGACATGATATGAAATGCCAGAATATGCCGGAATATAGCTGAATATATCACAATATACAAGAATATACTAGTACATAGCAGAATACACTGGCATATACCAGAAAACGCCAGAATATGCCAGAATATACCATAATCTACCAGATTATACAACAATCTACCGGAATATACAAAAATATATTAGAATACAGCTGTTTATGCCAGAATATACTATAATATACTAGAATACACTAGAATCCACCAGAATATGCCATAATCTACCAGAATATGCCAAAATATACTAGAACATTGTTGAATACACCAGAATATACTAGAATATAATAGTATATAGCAGAATACTCTAAAATATAACATACAATGCCACAATATTCCACAATATACCAAAATATACTATAACATAGCTGAATATACCAGAATACATACATGACTGTGTACATGACTTCTTCATAAGTCGAGGCGTTTAGGAGATTTAGTGGTCAACTATGATTTTTTAAATGGAGCCGTATATTTTTGTATGCACCAATCGATGCAAATTTTGAATCTCTATACAAAAGTATTGACTTACACATGTCGAAAAATGATTAGTTTAGCAGATATTTTAACTTCGTATAGCAATACTACTACGGCAACAACTACGATTATTCATTTCCGATAATCTGGCAAAACAAATGTCTCGAAGGAAAGTTAATCGGTACTCGGTCGTCAATAAATAATAACAGAAAAATTACAAAAGAAATTTTTGATTTGATAAAAAAATATTGTCACCATAATTTTTAAAATGCAACCGTGTATGTTTTACTACATATTGTTGTAGCTGACGTCAAGACGAGTCCAACGACCTAGGATAAGTCATGGAACAATGCCGAAAGTAATTCAGGAGAAACGTTCCACCGCGCGTCGTGAGCGTATTCTCATTTTGTCAGCGTGCCGTCGCGCCTCCGTTTCTCGCTGGCGCGCGCGAACGATCGAAAACAAAATTATCGTGTAATAATATTTTGCGCCGGTCCGGTTGCATAATTGGCTCCCGTTGGAAACGCAATAGCGATCCGCGAGAGGAGCCTCCGCGCGCGCTGGAATTCGTCGGAATAATTCGTGTAGAAACTACTTGCGGAACGACGGTAAACTGTTACAAAAGACCGAAACGTTTCATTTTCTGAAACGGCGTATCCCGACGTTTGCCTGTGACGCGGACGAACCAGCGATACGATGGTCTTGCAAAAAAAAAAACTTGTTCTTTCGAGATTAAAACATTAGTCCTTTGGTTACCGTTCGGTTCGATTGACGTGTGTTCACTGCACGGAAATGCTTTTGGTTTATCTCTGTGAGGTTCGGAACGAGATGAAAGATACTGCTGCCGTGAATAGAATAATGAAACTGCTGGATCACGAGTAAAGGTACCGGCGAAGGTTCTGCGCTGATATTAATGGTATTTTGCAGGGCTCCGGGAGATAGATAATAGAGGCAGTAACTTTGTCCATCTCGAAAATTTTCGTTGTTTCAAATAATAACAAAAGATGTTATTTTAATGGCAGCTTGCTCTGGCTCCCAGCATGAAAAATACCGCATCGTAGTTATGAAAACAGAAACGTGCCTCTCTCTATTGCGATCAAGCATTATATAGGGTGTCCAAGCATCGGCGGTACAACCGAGAAGTGGGCGATTCTACATGAAAAAACAAATCAAAATTAAAGAATAATCTTTTTTCGTTTGAGCCTTCGTTTTCGAGGAAATCGAGTTTAAAGATCCCTCGGGGTCGCGTGCTTCAGTATACGCAGCAAGTAGAATTGGTCGGTCATGGTCAGACGATTTCTATCGAATAGCATGCGTACTCGCTGCATATTTGAACTGGATTTTCTCGAAAACGACGGTTCCGATGAAAAAATGTTTTTGTATATTTTCGACTTATTTTCTCATGTGGAATCACCCCCTTCTCGGCCGTACCACCGATTCTGGGTCACCATTGAATTATCAATTACACAATTGAATTACATTATATTTCAGTTATATAGTAATTCAACTACGTCGTAACTGAATTACTTAATTCAAACCTTACAATCAATTCAATTACTAATTATTTTAATCAAATTAATTATTTTTACTTTGTAATTAAATTACATAAAATAGCGTTACGTATTATGAACGAGGACGAGGAATAGAAAATACAGCAAAAAAGTATACGAAAGAAAAACATAAAAATATATTGCACTTCTTCAGACTAAATTACAATGTAACTCAATTACTTTGTAATTATAATTCCTGGAGTAATTCAATTGTAATTCTGCACAACTCTGCCCTGTATATTACAGTTCTTCACCCTTACCTCTCGATCGGACGCTACGATCGCAGCGACAAAATGTCGTTGTCACGTGAGAGCTGACTTACGACCGTTAAGGGTTCATATTATTGCAAACAACGAAAACATTCAAGATTATCGCCACACCCCGTTTAGACAGTTGACGCTCTTAATCATTCTTTAATGACAAAAAACAAGAGGGTAGATAATAAAATAATAATACGTATTTTATTATGAATTATATTATCCCTTAACGGTCCGGAAGTATTTCAAGTTTGCTTCCCACCAGATGCAAGCTATTTTTCATATTAAGAGAAATTGTGGACTCAACATTTTTATATCAAGTTACTAACTAATTATATATTTTATTTTTATATATATTTATATTTTATTTTTTTAAATTTAGTAGTATTCAGTAAGTAAAGGTGCCATGCCACTTATATGTAGTGTTCCTGATTTCTCAACATTTTTCATTTCTTGGGAAATGAGAAATAAGACTATATTTCTCGATAATAAATTTTGAATTATTATATATTGGGAAACTTTTACCAAACTTTTACAAAGTGAAACATTACGCTTTTGTTTTGAAATGACTTCTACTTCTTTTTTTTTTTTTAACAAAATCTGTAGCCGTAGAAAAATTTCTTTCATTTTGTGTGGATGTTGGCTTTATCGTATACAGAACATCCAAAAGTTGCTGAAGATTGGGTGTCTTTTTTTCAGTGAACTAAAAAATTTGGAATTCCTTTGTTAGAGTCTGGAATTTATTTTCTTCTGCCACTGAACTCTTGACACTAAATTCTTGAATACTATCTGCAATTTCTAATTCTAACTGTTTTTCCAGTGATAGTTCCTCATTCTGAGAATCTGAAGGTCTTCCCCTATTTTCATAAGAATCATTGTCATATTTTCCAAAAAGTCTGCTTAGAATTTGTTTTGCCATTTTATACATATCTGCCTTGGATGTTAAATAAAAAAAAATGTATCTTCTGAATCTTTTTGCAGAGATTCTGGATTATGCAGATATTTCATAAGGGATACAACAATCTTGTCTCTTCTTTTAGATATTTCTTCTTTAATAACAACAGGAAACTCATTACTCAATTCAGTATTCAGTTTTCTAAAGTTTTAAATAAGAATTTAAGAGAATTTAAGAATTTATATGTTATAAAATACACGAGATTCATAAGAATTTTCCTAGATTTAAATTTCTAGAGAAACACTGAAATTTCTCGAGAAATGAGAAACAATCAATTATAAAATTTCTCGAGAATTATATGGCATGCGGCATTGGTCCGTTAAGGGTTATACAGGATGGTTGGTAACTGGTGGTACAAGCGGAAAGGGGGTGATTCTACGCGAAAAAAGAAGTCGAAAATATAGAATAAAAATTTTTCGTTTGAGGCTTTGTTTTCGAGAAAATCGAATTTAAAGATCCGTCGGGTTCGCGTGCTTTAGTATGCGTAGGAAGTAGAATTGGTAGGTCATGGTCAGACGCAGCAGACAATTCCTATCGAATAACACTTGCATTGGCTGCATTTTCAAACTCAATGTTCTCGAAAACAAAGCCTCAAACGAAAAATGTTTATTCTATATTTTCGACTTCTTTTTTCGCGTAGAATCACCCGCCCCCTTTCCGCTTGTACCACCAGTTACCAACCACTCTGTATATTATTAATAATATGTATATGCCCTGATGAAAAACAGCGGCGGTTTTCCGCGCACCGAGATCGCGCAGTGGCGGCGCGAGGAAAAACTGAAACGCGGACGACAAGAGAGACAAATTGGCGGGAGAGAGCGGCACGAAGACAGAACGCACTTCGAAATTTTGCATAGCGGGCCCATTGTGCGGGCTGGTATTAAAGCTGCAAGTAACACTCGGGATTAGTCGAGCAAACGTTGGCCGAGTTGCCACAATGGGTTCGTTAGCAAGTACGCGGGTAACCGGTGCCGGCAGACAGGAAGCGGCGAAATGAGGAGAACGCACAACAACCAGCCATCGAATCCCCTTATGCGCGCGATCCGCGCCGCGACGCGCCGCGCCGCGCCGCGCGGCTCGTTTTCTATCTTGAATAGCCAGCCAATCCGAGGGACTTGCTCGACTTGTCCGGATTACGGGCCGCGATCCGGATCCTCTAAATTCGCTTGGTTTGCAAGCAAGCATCCGATGCGACACGCGACACGCGACACGTGTTCGCACGAAATTCGCGGTTCCTTTATCAATATTCGGTACCGCTATCGCGGCCGACTTGCCGCAGCCCGCGCACTCTCAATTACATCTAATTACCTCTGTCCTTCTTCCCCGGGCATCGCGAGAACCCCCAGCGCTCAGAAACGCTTTGCAAATATTCGTCGTCGATCGAAGGGCCTCGCTTGCGAAATGGAGCGCGAATCGGTCGGCTGGCTGGCTGGCTGGCTCTTATCTTGCACAGCTTGTTGGCAAGATACTGTATTAGCATTTCATTAGCTGGGTACGTGATCGCCAACGAAGTGGGTTTATTCGCGATTCTACTTTGAGGTGTATAGTGGATTGCTCTTGAGTACGCCCTCTTGTTAGTATCGTGAACGAATATTAGTCTCATTTCGAGAGTGCTTCACTGGGAATCGGTATAGTCGATGCATGTTCACAATGAACGTGACGCGTGCCTGTGTAAATGATACGCGTGGCACAAAGTTCTAGCGAATTTTCATTTCACTTTGAACTTGGTCCCAGCGATCGTCGAAAGCCCTTTCAAAAAATATTATAAACATTATCAACTTTCAATTTATTTTTTTCTTTAGAATATTCGATTACACCTATCCCCCGATTTACACGGTACTTTATTTACACGATTTCAGTTTTACGCGGTTTTTAAAATATAGGATTTAAAAAAGAAACAAAAAATTTCTGCAGTCATTTTTAAATTCCGTTCGCTTGGTCACATTGACGCTTATATTTCTAGCCATTTTTTAATTCCATTTTATTCCGAATTCCATTTATTCTGAAGAGACCGTCTTACTAGAGTGTATAATGTTTAATAGCTTACGAAAGTGATAACAGTAATTAAATTTTTTGGTTAAATTTTTTAATTTATATTTCTTGTTCCTATATGCAAAATGAATTACATACATATATGTACCTTTATACTTTTGTCATTCTACGAATAGACCGTTATTTTGATGTTTCTTTAAGGTATATTTAGTTTTATTTTACGTTGAAATAAATGACTGAATTATGCACATTCTAGTTTGTTTTCAATTTACACGATTTTCTAAGGAACCTGTCTTCAGTGTAAATCGGGAGATAGGTGTATGTCATTACTTCTATTGAACACGTGAATCAGTTGGCGAATACTTTGACAGTTTGTATTTAATCGTATTATTACAAAATTTTTATTTTCCAGTGCACAACGAGCTGAACTTGCACTGCTTGAGCCTTGCTTGGATGTTTAACACTAAACGTAACTAAACGGTCAAATGATCGGTTCTAGGTTTTTTATTTGACAATTTTTGAAATTATAAAGATGCTTTCATGAACAATGATTCAATAAATATCTAATAAATTAATTTTTTCTTGTCATTTTTATAAGTCGACGTGTACATGTTACTTTTATATCTCGGTACGTTTAGTGTTAAAAAAATGAATGTAGCTGTTGATACCACTGAATGCTACAATAGCAGCAAATGTAACTTCACTAAAAAAAAACTTTGCGACAGAAATTGTTAAATACAACTAGGATAGAGTCAGGCCTACCGAATAATACTGATCGCATGTGCGTCGCATGCAATAAAAGCTAGTCGAGTGTGGCTCGTTTTTGGTTACACTGGAAGTGTAGAAGGAATTTCTAATCCGATAAATAGAACAGTTTGTAGATTACATGGAGTGCGTCATCAAACAAGTAAAACAGGGTTGCTCTGTAATCTGACAAGTACTGTACAATCGGTTTCTGGTCGAACAAGTACAGTAGAGTTTTGTTTGTGATCAAGCTGATAAACTCGATCGCGTTGCAATCAGAATTAACGCCACTTTATGTAAAATGATATACGTTTCTAACTAATTACAGCTTGACAATGTTTAAATCATTAGGTCTAACTATATGCTGCTGGAAATGAGATTCTATTGAAATTGACATTCTTGAAAATTCACTACAGAAACACTGTGCTGCAGCTCTGTGGGTAAAGTAGATATAATTAAATTAAACAAATTTTTGTTGCAATTTTATAGCCCGTAAAAATTATCCTTTTCATTTTATATTTCCGTTTTGGGATACATACTGCTGACACAGTTTTTTAAAAATAATAAGTTGATCGTTTATAATAGGTTTGATTTTGGTTTTCCACTTGTCAAAAGATCCGAGAAAACATGAATAAAAGGGTGTACAAGAGTCCCATAATAAATATTGTCTTTTAAACTGGATTGTCTCGTCTACATACGCCAGGTAGTCTATATTAACTATTGTTTTAAGAATTACAGTCGGAAAAATATTCCTCGAAATTAGATCAGTTATATTTTTACATAAATTAGAAACCACACCTCAGGAAAAAGTGCGAAATATTTGTAGGGGTATATCTTCGAGTAAATCTGGCACAATTTCTCTAAAAATGGTTAACTTTGCAAACAAGAGTCTTTTAAAAATATTTCAGTGTTCACATCAACGGAACCCTAATAGAGTACGGTAAGCATGAACATGGTCTCTGTGCGTTATTCGTGCTTTTTGAAGTATAATTCCCTCGAATACATATCATACATGGTTGAATTATTCTTTTCACTAGCTATAACGTTACGCTAATCCAAATAAGTTGTCCCATTAAAAAAAAACTACGATGATCTTGACAAATCGGAAAATATAACCTAGAGAAAAAAAACTTCCCGCTCACAATGTTCATCGTATCATTAAAAACAACAATTTCCGGTGAAAATACCGGACTCGCCCTGTACATCGTGACATTAGCGCATAAATAACATCGAAACATGGTACCTTATTTTGATGGGCAGACAAAAACTGTTGGGATCAGCCGTCTCTAAACCAGGATAGCCCCTTAATCGACGAGTATTTATCAAGAGGGAAACTGCCGGCGGCAGGCCGACCCCGTAAAAAACAGTTCCGTTACCGAGTCTTGCCGATATCATCAGAACGGTCGAACAATTCAGCACTCCGTCGGGTCACCGGGACATTCAGTAGCCCCCGGAGCGTCATATTCGAGAAAACGTTTCCATCGTCTCCAACAGCCTGGAGACGGCGTGTTCCGTCTCCAGCGAGCATTCGACGAAAAGGGCGCCAAGTGGAAAGGGGTGCGAAGGCTTTCAGGATTCGTATCGAATTGACACCGCCTCTTCGCGACACTTTATCGGCCGGAGGAGTCGAGGAGGAGGAGAGTCACGGGAAGAAAAAAAAAATAGAGAGAGAGAGATGGCGAGCGCGCGCGCGCACACAGCCGCGGCCGCGGATAGAAGGAATATCTGGCCTGAAATTTAATTGAGGGGGATTTCGCGAAAGAACCGAGCCCGGATGTATCATTAAAGCGAGCGTCCGTGCGACGAGCTCCCCGCTCCCCTCGCCCTTAACTCGGTAACCCATATTTCACGGGAGCACTTACCCCGGCCATTCTTCCTTCACAAAGCCACTCGTTCCGCACAAAAATACTCGGCCGAGGTCGCCGGAGGAGCCCAGGGCACTCCTAACCTCGCGAAGAATCGCGGCGGCGAAACCTCGTACCGACTACCTTCTACGGCTACACGGTCTGCCAGAGATACCGTTAAATATACACAAGGTGTGCATGTGCATGTACACCGACACGGCCACGCGTTACGCCTCGCTGATTTTTTACCTCTTGGACTGGCGAAGAAAGACGGCGCGGCGAGAGGCGGTCAAATCCCCGGGAGATGTCAGTGCTTCTTGCACGGCATTCTGTACGCCATGCTCTCGTTCACTTTTCCGGCTGACGGCGGAGAGAGGGAAGACATTTTTTGACAAACTGGATGAAGAGCCAGTGTCGCTAGATTAGGACTTTTCTCCCAGTCTACCTTACCCCTTCTACGACGCCATTCCCCCTAACTCGAGGGCGAGCGTCCCCACCCTTCCGTCACGGACCGATCACGTGACGCGTCTCGTCCTTGTCGTGCATGTGTCATAATATTACGTGAATAATCCGGTAGAGTAGTCTCTCCGTAATTAGTCGTATCCGGGAATGTCGAAGTACAGTCCGCACGCTTTCCCCTCCACGATCAGATTCCCCTTTTGCAACTCTCTGCGCAACGGAGAATCGCTAGATGAGAATCGAGGCACATTTAACCCTTAACACTCGAATGGCGACCGTAAGGCTGCACTAAAAATTACTGTATCATTATTTAAAATATTTTTTACATTACTAAATTTGTATGTATTTAATAGATCACTAAACATTTCAGTACTGTACGAGTAAATTGCACCATTTTCGTATGTATAGCATGAAAATATATATATAGAAGGGAAATATTCTAGGTCGGAAGAAATGTTTCGTTTTCGAGTTAAAATGGCTTCGAATGTAAAAGGTTAATAGTAAAAGGGGAAGAATTTTGAGGATAATACGAGGAGTACAGTCCGGGGAAATTGAGGAGAATATGCTTACCCTATCTCTATGTCATTACAGTATTCTCTCCGTAACTGTCGCAAAGATCTCTACCGTAACTGTCAATATTTTATCCCCACCACTGGGCGGGAACTTTTACGGTCATATTCGTCTCGTTTTTTAAATTAAAATGACACCAAACAAGATATAATTACTCGTTGTCCTAGGGGTGAATCTACACTTCTGGGTAGGTGGACATTTGTAAAAGAAACTTGTTACAAAATTGTTTATATGAAAGAAAATTGTTGTTAGTCATCTTATACTCATCCAGAAGAGAAAAAGTTTGAACGGAACCATATGTCGCAAACAAATAGTTATCGAGATATAAGGTGTTAAAGTTTTTACAAAATTTGATTGTGTGGAGTTATACGTATAGACAAAAGCCTACTACTGCAGTCCACCTGACCTTGTCGATGAGACAGAACATAATCGTGTGCGTGTCTTGAGACACACGAAATTTAACACTAGATTTACGGGACCCTTTAAAATGACGAATTCTAATATTTTTAATTTAATTTTTTCTTTGGGTATATATTATTTAAAAAATGGCTACACATTTTGATAGATACATTCATGTTATTTTTATAAAGTAATGTAAAATAGTCAATTTTAATGCTCCGCAAACCTAGTGGTAAATAATGGTGTACTGTGGATCCGACGGAAGAACAGATGAAATGTTAATGGAAGGGATAAAATGTTGACAGTTATGGTAGAGATCTTTGCGACAGTTACGGAAAGAATACTGTAATGTCAGAGGGGTAAGTACATTCCCCTCAATTTTCCCGAACTGGAGAAATTTCTCTCATTAACACTAACGGTACCGAGCACGAAATGTTACTGGTATATGTTATTTATGGAAATGACAAGACTATTTATTTAGATTTATCGCAATGTTCATAACGATGTATGACAAAAATTATTTAGTAATTTCTAATGGAAGCATTTTTGTAATTTCAATAATTACAAAATAAAAAATGTGAAACCGGAGATTTGACCGGTCGTGGTACGGTTAGTGTTAACATTTTAATAGAATGAAAAATGAAATAAACCTGTATTAACCTTTGTGAGTCAAATCAGAATTTGTTGATGAATTCTAAGCTATGATAACAAAAATTTGTTGCATGAATTTATATTTTAAAAACGTTAGTTGACTCTAATAGTCAGTGACTAAAAAGTAACGAAGCGACTTATAATATTCACAGAAGTGTGTAAAAAATGTAAAACGATTACAATTGAATTAGTAGTAAGGGAGTTAATGCTAATCTAAAGATAGTAATTAGTGTAGAAAGAATAGCAGGAAGATGTGAAGGAGGTAGACAATGAGACTTTTTATCAGACTGCTGAATTACGAATAAAGTCTGCAGATCGCAGTAGATTAGGTCCGTCCTCGGCCAGACAAGCTGTGTACGGACCGTTCTCGGTTAAACAGCTGCGAGGACCGTACTTAGTTAGAGGAGGGGAGATGCAGCTACACGAAAACACTTTGTCACCTGCAGCTTGTCAAACTAATTTATTAGGATCGTACTTTTAACAGCAAGCGGAATGAGGATCGTTCCTTGCGAAACGAGTCAAATGGAGACCGTATTTAGTCAGAAAACTGGAATGGGGACAGTGACTAGGCGGGAGAATGGAATATGTGCAGTCACGGTCCAGATAAGTGCAACGAAGTTACCTCCTGAACGAACAAGCAGAATATTGCACCCGACTGGACAAGTAGAATATGGGGGCTTCATAATCAGTAGAATGAGGTCACTCTCTGGGTAAATGAAAAAATATACTTAGACAAGTAGAATGGATTTTAAAATAAAAAGGTATGAGTACCATTCGTACGTCTCCGGTAATACTGGACGCACTAATAAACAGGGTTAATCACCAAAATTGTTTTGGCCCATGGTTGTTACAAGGTTATACTACTCTAAAAATATTACTTTTGTGAACCACGCATAGCAGTTAAGAAGATAACTTTAACGTTTTACGTACGTGCATCGATCCGAACTAAACATTTCATTACACGTAGAAAATATTTTAATGACCTATGAAATAATTGTCGTTAAGGTTAAAATCATATCCACCGACTGAGATGGAATTCGGAAATTCCTGGAAGTTTTTTCTAAATGAAATTTCTAAATGAAAATTGGAAATGTAGAAATACTATAGGCAACATTATCCGTCATATTGACACCAAATATATTTTTCTTGCAGTGACTTTAATCATTTACTTATCGAGTGTAAGTGTATATTTTCTTTGATTTCTAAAACTAGATTCAAATATCAAAATTAGTTTCTAATAAATTATGTATAATATATTTTTTATGTTAACGGAACTGAAGGAGATATTCATGTGGCTACATTTAGGTGGACCACCCTGTGTATCAACATCCATGTCCGTAGTTTAATCTTAAAAATACGAAATTAAAAAAGTGTTAAAGTAGTGCAAATTTCACGGTCGCACCTAATTCGTCGAAATAAACATACAAGTGGAATGCGGCTGGTTTCTTATCGCGCTAGTAGTGTCGGAGTACCGTATGGTCAGACGGGTAGAACAGCGAGTGTTTTTAATGAAACCGGTAGAACGCTTTTGAACGCAGGTAACGTATAAGTCTTCGCGATAAGTACGATTCATTGTGCTCCACTAATCAAATGATATTATCATTTCCCTCGAAACTTTTAGAGGCAGCTTAATTGGCACTTCAAATCTGAAGGGGTTAATTTTACTCACCGGAGGGGTTCCGGAAATGGCCATTCTGTCGGGCCTCGAAACAAAGAGGCTCCTTTGATACGGGAGCGAAATAAAAAAACGACGGCGGGATGGGGGGAGGGGGGAAAGATACACGTGAAAGGATTTTTTTTTGAAAAGCTTGAAACGACAGGCAGGCCGGTTTGCCCGATTCGAGTGATTTGTATGGCAGTGATAGGGCGTTCCACTTTAATCCAGCGGAAATCTCATATCGTCCATTAACGCCTAATTGAAATTCTCTTTCGGCCGGATGGATACGGCCCGTTTCGCAATCAAATACGCATTCCGGGCTGGACTACCGCGTGCCGATCATATTTTAGACGAGTGCCGTGCCCGGCCGCCCTTCAATTACTTATAAAGCCAATTAAAATTCACAGCTCCTTTCGAAAACTTTACGACACCCAGTCAGTCGACTTGCTATTGAACCACGGTCCCCAGTTGTCTAATTTTATGGAATCGTGTAACTCATGATTAGACAACGGACCTTTCGAGAAAATAAAAATTTTCTATCTGAATTGCAACAAACTGGAGTGAAATAAAAATTTATTTCCCTTCTTAATATGTTTAATAGATTGAAAATAATGTAACAGTATAGTTAAACTCTTTAACACTTTGACTGCCAAACTAGAAACCTCAAACATTCCATAAAATCGAAGTAAGTTATTTAGTGAAATAAAAATTGAAAAAATTAAATGTATGATATTCAGTAGTCCTCCAACTTTCTTGCATTTTACAGATCCTAATCAAATTTGGTACAATGAATATATTAACGTAAAAATTCATTTTAAATCCTGGACAAATAATTCCGTCACCCTGACATGGCAGTCAACGTGTTAATAGTCTCACTGTTTCAAATTATACCTACTCATTTTTATAAACGCATAAAATCCGCTGTCTTTTCATGATATTCGACAAAATCACAGGTTTTTCGCAGTTTTGTCGCGGAGTGTACGAAGCGGAGCAACGTCGAATTGGGTGAGCGTTGGATATTCTGTGGATTACCATCGTCGTACAAAGTGCATTTAAAATGAAGGGGATATTAATTCGATAGTCGCATCAGTGCGAAATACATCCGTCAGAAATGCAACTGAAACGCACCACTTACCGGATCATCAAATCCGATTGTCTCTTCCGGTGAACGTGCCTTCAAAGCTTTCTCTTACCTGCAACAAAAAAATTAAAAGGTTTTTGAACGAGGAGTAACGAAAAAGCGATCCAAACGAGATGGTATAAATGATTGAATCAGCTCATCGAGTTGGATTCTCTTTACACATTTAAGCAAAAATTCTCTTTATCGTTAGCGAAACGTCCGCGGACATTTTTACTTTGCAGATGTAATGTAAAAATTGATAAACCAGAGGGACAGTGAAATATTCAAACAGTCGAAGGGAGCGTGGGTTTTCGTTGCTGTAATAATTATAACCATAAACGCTCCAAGAACAGAATATACATATAAATTCAGTTATGAAAATAGAGGTTTTTAAAATATGTAGAGAATAAGATATGTGACAAAGGAAACACGAACGTGAGATTATTTTTCATAGAAGAATTTTTGGTCCTACATATTCGCCATTTTTTATCGTGTTTTTAAACAATCCAAATATTCAGTGAGCATTCTCTGTGTGCCCTAATAACCAATAAGCAATACAAACAAATTTTATCAAGCCTGACATTGGTTTTTCCTATAGCGACGTTTAGGGAATTTAATTTTGAAAAAAAAAAGTAAAATTTAACCGCAATAGTTATACGGACGCTTCTAGCAGAAAATAATTCTACAGATTTAAAGTGCATAAAAATCTATTCAAATCAGTAATTAAAAGCCGGGGAACATTAAAGAAGATAATGGCAGCTTTAAGAATTTTTCTAACGGTCTCATGGTTTTCGTCCCGAAATGTTCAACGATTGGAAGAGAAGAGGTGGAAGAATCTGATTAAATGGCGTAAAATCTTCCACCCAATTTTCCAGTACTTTATGCTCGATGTCCCCACATCTGGGCGTAGAATTAAACGTTCGATGGTTCACAGCGGAATTACAATCCCCGTGGGGAAATCTTATATCGTGAGTTTATGTCGGATACGGATGACATCTTTGTGTGAAACCGATCGCCATCGAGGAAATGAAAAATTCCAAACGAGATTTGTGCCACGACCGGCGGCCTCCTTATCCGACGCGTATCTGCGCCTGGAATTTATGCGAAACCCGAATCCCCGGGAGCTGGATGGCAGAAAAATTCAGTTACCGCGGCCAGATCTGCCGTACCCGATTGAACGATACTCTTTCTCTTTCAATAGTAACTCATCTTTGACTGGATTTGCAAGTTCTGTCGTTTTTAAATAACTCTTTTAATACGGAAAAAATGATCTCCTATCTTTCTTTTTAAAATCGCAACCTGTTATTATTACAACTTGCTGCACAGAGTTTGATTTTATTATTATTTCAGCCTACGCCAAATATCTAATCTGTGTACACCAAGGGCAAAAGATACTAGAGTTAGGGACCCAGTTACTGTGGGGGTTCCAATTACTGTGCCTATATTCATTATACTTATTTTTAAAGCGCAATGGATTAGTTTGAAGCGTAATTACGAGTGTATCCTCACGTTCAAGTAGAGATTACTCATTCTACATACAGGTCGTCTGACTAGTGACGAACTGATACTACTAGCTTCACTAGAACCTCGTGAACTGCACATTTTTCGCAGAAAATTATTGTTGGACCGTGCCACATTTTTTATAAATAATTTCATATTGACTTTTTTATTGCGTACTTAACTATTGAAGTTATGTCATTGCATACCTCGAAACAATTACAAAACAAAGAAATAATTACGTGTGTATCCTCGCGTTCAAGTAGAGACTACTCATTCTACATACAGCTCGTCTGACTAGTGACGAACTGATACTACTAGCTTCACTAGAACCTCGTGAACTGCACACTTTTCGCAGAAAATTATTGTTGGACCGTGCCACATTTTTTATAAATAATTTCATATTGACTTTTTTATTGCGTACTTAACTATTGAAGTTATGTCATTGCATACCTCGAAACAATTACAAAACAAAGAAATAATTACGTGTGTATCCTCGCGTTCAAGTAGAGACTACTCATTCTACATACAGCTCGTCTGACTAGTGATGAACCGACACTACTAGCACCACTAAAACCTCGTAAACTGAACGCTTTCTGCGGGAACCAATTAGTATTGTTCGACAATACCACATTCATCGGTGTATTGTATATTTAATCATCGAATTGCGATTATGGCTTGCCTCTAGAAAATTTCGTAGCGAAACGACGACACAATTGCTGTGGCTCATTGTTAGTCGTCATCGGCCGAAAATTAACATCCTCTTTTCGTTAGCTATCGAAGGCAACACGTCGAGAACCGACACGCGTCGTATGCAAATTACAATGTAATATCTATGTTATCATCAATGCAGGGAATAATGTACGCCGCTCGTGCCAGGATTAACCAGCATTGAACGCCTGCTGGTGGCGTAATAATCTAATAGCGTCCCTGATGCGACCGTGATTAACCATCCTATTGTTTGAACGTCGTAATTTTGAAACGAGAAAGTGAAAAAACCGTTATCGCTTCACGCAATTATTATTTTCTTTTTTTTTTCTTTTTTTCGTAAAAGAGAGCGGAAACTGCCAAAATTCGAGGTTGGCTGCCGTTGACAATGTATGTCGCGGGTCGATGGAGATTGAAACATGAAATAGCCCGAGCTTCCGCGCCGCTTTCAACGTGGCCCGCCTTTTGCTCGAACGATTAACGCATTTTTTGAAGCGAAATGTCCCCGCTAATGAAACTGCCACTCAACAGCGACACAATGGCTGTCGAACGAACGAGTCGCGCGAACCACTTGCTCGCTGAAAGGCACGCGAATTTCTTCAAGCCAATTACGCCACGGTCAACCGCACGTGGTGAAACTTCGTTCTTAGAGGGAAGAATTCGCGATTTTCGCGAACCAGTACTATCCTGCCCATTTGCCATCGTCTGACTAATTTTTCTCTAGATCTGTATAGTGCTACTTATCTACACTATTTCTATCTTTTCTCTCGTCTCGTTGAGTTGCTATACGTGAAATTTCGTGCTGCATTGTAATTACAGCAACCTCGGCTATATACTTTTAACAAAAATATATGAAAAAGATATTTAATAGAAATAAATAGAATTTAATATTTTTATTATGGAGATGATAGTATACAATATACTTAACCCCTTGCATTACTATTCATTTTGTGATTATAATGATTAGAAATTCTTTATCGTTTAGAATTTCATAGAAAAAGGTAGTTTATATTTATTGTATGCCAATGTTTTCTCCAAAGGAAATTAATAACTTACACATTTATTAGTCTCTGTTCAGAATCTCCATCACGAGCCTGACTCGGTTATGAAGGGTTAAATAAAAAGGCTTTCTAAATCACCGGGAACATTATTTGAATTTCCTTAACCCCTGGACTCCTGCGAGTTCTAGGCCTATGCCGGAGTCATTTCTGACCCACGCCAATGTTTCACTATAGTTTTCTTTCGATATAAGGCGACGGCTCCGGACCGGCTTTCGTCGTATTTCGGATAAAGAAGAATAAGAGGAGACAACGATTTTCTTATTTCGAAATAAAAAGCGTCTTCTTATATCGAAATAAAATATTAACGGTCGCTCGAGGTTGCCCATCGAGGTTATGCATAATACTTGTCACAATATCTAGATATAACATAACACTATTACTATAACAATCTTGTTATAACAATAGAATTACAACGATTATAAGTTGGAGCATCATGGAAATTGAATTTTTTCAAAAGTGGAGTTGCTCGAACTTCCATAATATGCGGCTCGTTATTTCTTAGTCGAACTAAAGCGGCTCATCGCACGCAAGAAAGTCAGCATTCTCGGGCGCATTACTATTTTTTCCGCGCCTGTAGCCGCCTTTTTTCTTAGCGATTCTTGTGTTCGCGCGTCCAACTTCGGCCGGGTTTCAATGGCTCCGGCCAGCAAAGGGACGGCTGATGAGCGATGGAGAAACTTTACGTAAGCCCGAAGTAGTTTCCGATCGGGTGTTCGCGTGGCGGGATGGCAGATCGGTTTTTGCTATCGTTAAAACTCTTCGTCCTCGAACTTTCGAAGACGGCAGGCTTCCGCCGAACGTTTTCTTTCGCCGACTACAATGCCGGCCCGAAGTAAATGATTCTCGAGGAACGGTGTATTCTCCTTTCCTCTATGACCACGATTCTCGCTACACTCGCGCGCCACTTGTAACACGATCAATCCTCGGCGATTGTTAACACCTACGCTGCTCGTTTCGAACGGAACACAATATATAATATTGCCACAAGCGGCCCGGTGCTGCACGCAAAATCAAGCCGAAAAGAAGGAATAACATATTTCTGCTTGACGCTTCTGTTGCGTCGCCAATTCCAATTAGGAATTATTTATTATTATTTAGTTTGGAATTATTTTTCTTTTATTTTTTTAGGAATTATTTCCGATTTAGGTGATGTAATTTTTGAGGAAGTTTTCTAGTGACTCTTTGACCAATTTATTGCACGGCCCGGGTACGCCTGGAAAGTATCAGGGGATATTTGTGTTTGCGGATCGACTTTCTATTATTAGGTTTACGGAGCACTAAAAGTGAGTATTCTACTTTATAAAAATAACAGGAATGCGTCTTTTCAAATTTTTCGCCATTTCTTTATAATGTATAACGAATGTAAAAAAATTTGTCAAATAATTCCTCACGGATGCATATTTACAATCTCAATATTCGTAAATTAAAAATATTAGAACATGTCGTTTTGACGGGTCCCGTGAACTTAGTGTCAAAGAAATTTTCTTGAAAACAATGGCATATGGCAGTTAATGAGAAACAAAAAAGTTGACGTTGATATCTTATACCATTGTTTTTATTTCCATTTAAATAATTTCCAACAATTTTCAATTTTTTTCATGTATAGCTCATATTTCAATTCGGCGGATTTTCAAACTCGTTTTTCTCGAAAACGAAGCGTCAAACAAAAAATGCTTTTCTTTTTTCGGAAACACCCTGTATATCAACACCACATTTTATACTATTCGCGAAATAACATTTTTTAAATACATGTCCAAATTAAGTTTAAAAAGGGTATATCTTCGTTAACGAATGGAATCTTGTAGATATACAAAAAGATCATTAAAATATTATTTAGTTTCAATCCTCCTCAGTCTCGGCTACACGTCACCATCTTCTATATAATTCTTTCAAAATTATTTTAACCCCTTGCACTACGGTTTATTTTACGGTTTCAGTGACTATAACTTTTTTGTAATTCGCAATTTCCTAAAAAAAAAGGAGAAAATTTATATCTAAAATAGAATTATATAGAGAATTATATAGAGATTATATATAGAATTATATTAAAAATGGAATCACGAGTAGGACTCGATATTGTAGGGCAACGGGTTAAAGACGTAAACAATAATAAATATTTTCTATGAGAAAAATAACATCTGTTTATAGTTTGTAACTGTGTGTGTTTCATTTCAATAATCATTTATTAATAACTCTAAAAAAATTGAAAAATACGCGAATATATTTCATTCGTAGAATTCATATGCGTGATATATAGAAACAAAAAAAAAACATTCTAAAATATATTTTTCATTTCTTTTGATAAGAGTCCAGAACACGAGAGAAATAATCCAAGTATCCAAGTTTGCCAATCAGCAAGGGGTTAAACTTGAAGTATCCCTACTCTCATTGTGTTGATCATGTTTCCGTGTAATATAAAAATATTTATGCTACATTGAGCACTCTCAGGAAGGTAGTAGCACCAAACGGTGCACGATCATTGCCCCAAGGAGATTAACCTTGGAAAAGCTGGACCAAAAATGGGCTTGGCCGGTAAGCTGGATTTTGGAATGGGTCGGCCCGAACGGTAGACAATTTCGAACAATTATCGAATCTCAAGCGTCGCGTTCCTTTATCGAGGATATTCGGATGCTGTGCGCAAACTGAATCGAATGCCGTTTAACGAAGACTACCGGTGGCAAAGTCACGCTCGGCGAAAACAAATTAAAAAGCCGACGGTCCGAGGCAGAAAATCCTGGGATTCCGCGCGAACGGGTCGCGCGTACGGGACACCAGTCGAACCCGAAATAACAAGAGGAACGCCGCGCCGTTAAAAAGGAAGGTCGCGTTGTCCCGCGCAAGTACAAAGCTAGACTCTTTCATCGATATTCGAACGATTGTTCCGCTCTCGGCTGGCAGTTTCGCTGGAACGCTGATTTGACAGCTCATCTAACCTCTTGATTCGTTGTTCCGATTCCTCTTTTTTCTCTCTCTCTCTCTCTCTCTCTCGCGCGGTGCAACAGCCTTTGTGATGGCCCCATCATCCATCGATCCCCCATTGTGTCGCGCAACTCTGCCGTTGCCATTACCGGAGTTAGCGTTTCAATTCCAGCCGAGTCGCAACTGGTACACATTTTATTTCCGCGCAAATCTACTGCCATTCCTCAAACGTCGAGCGACGTTGCATCCGTTCTTCCTCCGCGGAATCCTACCGAGCGACGCACGTCGTGACCCATCCTGCGACGCGAATTCTTTTCGACGTGGCCGAACCATTATTTTCAAATAGATTTCTAGTTTTTATTCATTCTGAGGCTTCCGAAACTATCTCTTCTATATTTAGTATATACCGTAGATATAATCTCAATATTCCTTAAATGTTAGAAATACAGGCTGTGACCGATCTGGTGGTACAAGCAAGAACGTGAATCTGCATAGAAAATTATAAAGATTAGAAAAATTTAAAAAAATATTGTAACATAATGTCTTTTCGTTTCAGGTTTCGTTTTCGAGAAAGTCGAGTTTGAAAAATCAGCGAACACGCGTGCTCTTGGGTAGGAATCGGCTGGTGCGTCTGTTCATGGCTGACCTATTCTACTTCCTGCAAATACTACAGCATGCGAACCCAACGGACCTTCAAACTCATTTCTCTCGGAAACGTAACATTAAGCGGAAAAATATGATACCTTCTTTCGACTTAATTTTTTAAGCCTGTATATTACTGAATGGAGATATTGAGATACAATGAAATCGCGTAATTTTTATGTCGATCTTGATATAAGATGTCGTAAGACCTTTCCTACGACAAAGATAAAATGAAATTCAAATATTTAAGGATTGTTGAGATTATATCTATACTGAATACAGTCGCAACATTAGTAGTCAATATTTCACAGATTATTAGAATTTCAGAAATTATTTTAACAGAATTCTATATCCCATCCAGGAAAAGCAGTAACGGGAAAAAGAAATGTTGATGTTCCAGTTAAATAGTGGTAGTAATAGTAGAGTTAAATACATGTGTGTACCTATTTGTATAAATGCTACAACTTATGATACAACTTATATCACTTTGATAGTACTTTGTATACCACACCCTTCCTTTCCTCTTTGATAACAAACTGTTCAATTATCATTAATTTCATTAAAAAATTTCATTTTACTGTATGTGAGTACAGTAGACTTTCATATGACACGACCAAAAAAATTGTTTAAGACGACTGTGCACAGGTATTGCACGTGGCCATAAATGCACAGTGAATATATTATAAGGAATTGTTCAGACAAACTGGGTTAAACTTTACTTGGGGAAACCAGAAATTTTTAACTTTCGTTTACGTAATCCTGTAGATTTTGGCGAGACAATTCCGAAAATCCAAATTTCAATCCTAGGAGATCACTAGCTCAAAAGTTATACGTGTGATTTTCAGCGTTTATGACATGTAAGAGCGCCGCCATGTTGGTATGTAGTGACCGTCGCGCGATGTTTTCAATGTAAAAGAATCTACTGCTGCCCACGATTGCTGTAAAACATTTTGCATAAATATCCGCAGTCTGCTAATTGCCTAAATTTATTAGTATCTAATTTGAATATTTCCAGTGGAAGCCTGAATTCAACTATCAAATTACTTCACCGTTTCATTCATTGGACGTACTGCTGACCATTCAATAAACACCCCTTAGTGTAATCAGCCTTGCAGCTCAATAAATTGGTTGAGAGCCACGGTATAATTGTACCCGATTTGAAACACGACACGTGAAAATAGTCTAGATAATTATTTTCTGGGAAAGAACGTCGAAATCAAATGTGCAAGACATTTTGGTCGAGAAATCTCAACGGATTATTAACGGTCGCGTTCCCGCCACGTGCACGTCATTAAAACTATACGTGCCGATCTGGTTCGGTTCGATCTGTTCGATCTTCATGTTTACGAACAGCCGCGTTAAACGAATTTTAATCGAGCATTAAGTATTGCATCGAGCGCACGGCATTATTGAACGTTTGAAAAATATTATCTTCGCTGTAGCCACAAAAAAGCCCACTCTAAGGATACCCGAATTTATAGATTGTTCCGGGCAAACGCAGTGGAGTATACTAAACTAAACAATGCCAGTGAAACCAAAATAATCTTTTCATCCTTAGAAAAGAGCGTCCTTAAGAAAAGACTGACCAGATACGCTCGGGGATATGAATTTCGTCGTCATTAAGTATTAATAAATGTAAAATTAGTAATGAAGTAATAACTCTAAAACCAATCATATCCTACATTTATATACTTCAAATGTTCGAAATAAATAAAGAGTCAAGTAAATAGGGTTTACTTATGTAAGTTTATACTTAACAGTGATTTTCATTTTCAATTCAAGTTATATTGAAGAATTGCTATGTCGATACCGAGGTTTGTTCTGAATTATGAGTGTGGGATGGATAACCCCTATAAATTCCAGCATGTACAGGTGCTACAGCAAAGGAGATTTTAGTACCAATTAGGTTGCTCTAGTGCAACCCGTTCTATTGATATATCTGGGGTTCATAAACGTTATACAGATAATTTTCACTGGGAACTCGTTAGGAACGCAGATGGCTTAGCTTGCGTTCTGATTTCAATAAGGGCTCCTTACAAGGGACTACATTTGATAAAGTTTTTCTGAAGGTGTTAAACAGTAACGTTATACAATCATCATTTTTTTTCTAACAAAAAAAACTTATTGATTGATGTAAGCACTGGTTAAACTTCAACTTAGGGGACCACAAATTTTGGACTTTTTTTCATACAATTCCTTAGATTTTGACGAGAAAATGTCAAAAATTCAAGTTTTAACGTTAGGAATTCACTGGACCAAAAGTGATGCGTGTTCAAAGTTGAGCGATTTCAAGCGTCTTTGACACGTAAAGGCGCCGCTGGCATTGGCTGAGCCGGAATCCGTCCGACGTAGCGGCGCTCTGATTGGTCCACGTTTTTCGTTAATAACTCCTCAACGAAGCCACGGAGAACATTTTCGCAAAGGAAAAAGTTACTTCAAATGACCTCAGCAATAAACCCTTTCAAGCACAACATTTTTTGGACATGCTGTACATGTATACCATTGGAAAGAACGTACATTCAGTGGTTTTTTGACAGCAGGTTTAGGTTACCTTCATAGCGGTGTTCATTAGACCCTTGCTGAATTAAAAATAAACCGAAAATCGTATGAAGAATTTTGCAATGACCCAACAGTATTCGACACGGTACGTTCGTCGAGCAAAAAGAAGATGACGCGGCAACTCGACAGACTAATTCATTCTTCGCAGCTGGGAACGGCCGGCTCGACTATTTTCGCCGTCCATAAATTAAAAATGCATAGGGAAAGCGTGAAATACCTTCTGCGATCGGACCGTGGACAGAAACTGTCGATAGTTCGAAAATTAAAATGTAACCTGCACGTCACGGCTGCCGTCGGCCGACGGATGTAATCAATTCTTGAACGGGATATAGAATTCGTTGCGAGTTTCCGAACGGCTCGAATCGCGGGAATTTTCTGAATTTTAATGAAGTCGTTGCGCAACCGGCCAATTAAATCGCTCGTCGACCCGATTCCCCGAGAATTAAATCTGAAATGCGCTACGCCGCGCCGTCCCGTCCGCGGAAACGTTCACGCCACGCTACGCTGGAATTGCGCGGGCGCAATTGCGTATGGTCGTTTCAGAGAAAGCGCAAAGCTATTTCAATGATTTATCGACTACTCTGTCTGACAGTTTGCTCGCGGAGCGAGCTAACGGATACGGGATTTTCAAATATTCTTGTTATTGTTACAAATGGGGAAAATGTTTGAGGAAATAGTTACAGTAAATTAAGCATCGCCTATAGTCCGACAGGGAAATTTGCTCCCAGACTCGTCGCGAAAGTCGTGCTGACGTTATCAAGTGGTATTACAAATGGTACTCTACGTTATTATTATACTGCGGATCTTTATGCAAAATAAAAGCTTTCTGCATCGATTGCGAGAAATTGAAACCAAGTAGAATATTCCTTCCCGTAATAATATTATTAGATGAAAAATAATATATTTACATCTTTAAATTTTTTAAAATTTCCTACAATTTTGAACTTCATCTGCTCGGTGTTCTATAAATGCATAAAGATCCGTAGTCTAGTTATTATCTATTGAAAAATTAATTCAACGAGCTATAGTTTATGTCTTTCACGTGACCTTGATCGAAAATGTTCAGAATCAAATATTAGTGGTATTGAAGTCTATTGTATGTTTTTTTTTAACTCTTTCATGTGACAATGTAGTAACTCATAAACGGTTATAAAAACATGGGATGCTTTAAAATTGTAGCCATTTTTTTGTTTTAGCAATTATCTTTGAAGAAAATTATCGAAATGATCATTCTTGGTTTGTATAATATTTAAATATCGCGTTGCATCTTATGGATATTTCTTAAGAATTCATTACATCATTAATTTAATCATCTAATTATATGAATTAATTATATACGGAATTTTTCGATCCCATATGGGATGATAAATTTGTTATTAACACAAGAATTCAACTTCAATTATGATAGGAATGGCTATAAATCGATGTAAGATGTGATAGTGCGATGATTGATTTATCAAAGCCTATAAAAACCTAATCCTAATGTTTGGTCTCAAATATTGTTGCTTCATATCAAATAGAGGGCGTAGTAAGATAGTTTATTTACTTAAAGAATAACGGTACGGAAATAAAAATACAAGGTACTAATTAAGAACACCTCGACGATCTAAACATAGCTCATACTGATTTTAAGAACGAACATCTCCAAGCCACTAGGGTAAGCGACCCAATTACTGTGGGGGTACCAATTGCTGTACCTATATTAATTATTTTTAAAGCATAATGCATATTAAAACAGAGGTATATAACACATACATTAACTGATTTTAATGAAAAATTTAATATCTCTTTCTTAATATTCATTATGCTTTAAAAATAAGTATAATTAATATAGGCACAGTAATTGGGTCCCTTACCCTATGGTGTCTGTGATATATTGCAACTTTTCCTTAATAACAAAAAAAAAAGACACGTCCTATATGGCCAGTATGAATATTTATGGAAGTGTGCATGTATTTCTATTGTCCTGGTTTAATAATTCAGCGCATAAACACCATTAAGAAATACTGTACAAAATTTTAATAGAATGTACACGTTTGCGCGGTTTATATGTTCGCATAAACGTCAAAGCCATGAGCAACAGTATATGCGTAGGTGCGTCCAGTCTATATTTACTATATCGTGATACAATATGTATATTTCTTTACTTGTCTATCGTACGCATGTCACCGGATTGTTTTATTCTAGCTGGAAGTTTTTAGTAAAAATATTATAAAATTTACGAAGAGAGACCAAAGTATATACAATTCCGTTATTGTATATACAATAACGTCTCCAGATTTATTTAAAAATTCACAAATATATTCAGTAGATATTTTATTCTCCTCTAAAAAAGAAATGAATATTCATAAAATTTTATTTTTTAAATAACGGTGAATGTTACGCAGAAACCCGATATTATGCGTTTCAAATATTTGACCTTTTATTATGTTACGTGATCCACACAACTCCTTCATGTTTTTTGTACCATATTTTGATTGAATCACCGTAACTGTATTCACTACTCTTGCAAAGTTATAACAAATTTGATGCATTTTTGATAACTACACAGTAGTTCTGAACGTATTTTAATAGTCTTCCTATTGATTCTAATAAAATAATTATCGTTTCAAGATATTCGCCGAAAATTTGTTAACCTTGTCAGGACAAATGTTATATTAACGACATCGAGTCCACCTATTTAATTTTTAAAGTTGCAAACAAATAATTGGCAGCGACAAAAGATAAATAATGTATTTTTTTTTCTTGGACTATTTTCCATGGTCTAAAAAGTTGAGAACGCGGATAAGAATAGTTGTATTTTAAAAGATTCATGAAGACCGCGTCATTTTTTGACCGTCGAAGCAGGGGAGAGACCTTAAATGTGTCAAGTAAATTGATCGATCGTTTTTCAATAAAATATGGCAGTCCCCCAAGTTTCGGAAAACTGGCGCAGCCCACCAGCTGGTTCCCATTTAAGAATTTCATTACAAAGGGAAGAAGAAGTGCATCCTGGCGCTACAGACCGAGAAGAATAAACTCAATTATTTCGACATCAAAGCTACCATTTCTGGACGGTCGTCATTGAACCATGGCCCTACGCCGTTATAGTTCTGTGCCTTCCATCTTTCTCCCTCACCCTTTTCTCGGTTCACTGGAATACTTCGACCTTCTCGGTCCATTCTTCCGCCTCTTGCCCTTCCGTCCTGCCTCCGTTTCTTCCTCGTTCCTGACGTAAAACGAACGGACTCCTCGATATCGACAATCGTCTACGATACGAAACTAATGGCGCCCAGAGATTCGTTATTCGTCTCGCTGGCTCCGCGTCTTTGGAGCTTTTCTGGCAGAGGCGTCGCGCCTTCCAATATTTTCTTTGAAACTTCGACACCCCCTTCTTTTGTCCTCGCGTCTGTTTAATGCGAACAGACACGGGGGACTTGCACTTCTCACAGTCTCGAACTCATCGTCTAGCCTCGGAAACGACTGCTTCCTTCGATTCAGAGATGAACAAATTCTCGTTCGAATGGGTAACAAACCTTTAAACCAAAGCTTTGTCCAGAACTTTCAACAATTAATCCCTTTCACACATATCCCCTCGACTATACGTCGATCGTTCGTTCATTCATTGAATTTGGATAAACTTCACCTTGGCAACCCAGACATTTGCAACTTTTCACTGTATAGTCATGTACATCTTGTCTAGGAAATGCCAAAAATCGAAGTTTCAAGGCGAGGAACTCACTGGTTCAAAAGTTATGCGCAATGAAAAGATGTGAAAACTTCTGGGTTGCCACGGTGATGTTAAGCCTTGAATTTTACTGAAGTGCTCGACGTTATCTTCGTAATTAATCATTCTTATCATCCAGCTGAGAGAGTTAAGACGAACTCTTCGAGGACCCTAATTTGACGCGAAAGAAATGTCAACTTGCTAAACTCACAAAAATACTATGAAGCATTGACTTGGAATATTTCAAAGTTTTCTAGAGGGGATACGCTAAATTTCGTTTATTTGGAACAAAAAATAAAAGGTTTTTTGTATATTAACAGATATAAACTCATTTATTGGTTAAAATTAGACTTATTTTACTGTTTGTAAAAAAAGAAGAGCAATCACATGAAAACTTCCAAATGATTTTCACGAGTTAAGAGCATAATAACAACATAAAATTCGGTAAATTTATTAATAAGATTTTGTGTTTCCAATTATTTGCAGTGACAACCGTATTTATCAATGTCCACAAAATGTGAAAAGTTGTTATCCCCCTTTCAGTTGATAACAATTCATACTAAATCTTTCTGGACGTTCAATAATCAGCTGAAAATCGCGTTGCGTGAATTTATTAAAACAAAATTTGGAGTGACAAGGATAACGTTCGAGCAGCCATTGTTTCGAATCGTGGAGGAAACAAAAGAGAAAGAGTGGAATGAAAAAAATGGGGAAGGAGAGATAAAACTGAAGGTATATTGCGCAATGGAATCCACAGATGTTCCAATATTTCAGATACCACGAAATAAGTTTTTATTGGCACGATATATTGCACAAACGCGTTCAATGCGCCGCCCGGGCGATCAATAACTCTGTGCAATATTATTCAGTGTTTAGGGCCCGCTTAACGATACTTTTGAGACGATCTTCGCCGACAGATAGCACGATCGATGGTCGACAGACAGTCTCGAGTCGCGGGTTGGAGTTCCCATCCGCAATTCCTGGCGCTGGGCAGCTTCTAAAAACCGGGGCCACCTGCCGGACAGACTAATTTATCTCTCGTGCGAGGTTTAAAGCCTTTCCGTCGTTTATCTTGCCGCCGACGACCGGGAGGATCCACCACTCGCTTTTTCCCTCGTTTACCCCAATATCTTTCTCTATCCCTCCGCCCTCCTGTTTCTCTCCTCTCGGTTCCTATTTTTTCCCTTCCACGGCGTTTTTTCGCCTTGTTCCGTTCTGTCGAGCTTTAAATTGAAAAACACTTCCTCTCCGCAGGATTTCTTCCACGCAACCGGGAGAAATTGTCGCCGTTCGGACCTTGATGAAATACGTTCATCTTTTGACTCCCACTCCCAGTTTCCTCGAGATCCCTTACGATCCTGATACACCGGATCGAAGCCCGGTATAGTCTTATCCGAGAAATGTATCGTTGTAAAGAATAGAGATCAAGTTTTTAGAGACGGCAGGAAACTTTAGAACGGGAACTTTCTTCCTGGATTTATTTTCTTCTTTTCCCTGTCTTACCGGAGGTTTTTGTGGAATAAAACACACGTCCTACAATTTTTTTTCTCTATGCCTCTACGATTTTTCGAGGAGAGAATGGAATATTTTGGATTTTTATGACGCGTTAAAAATTATTCAGAATTTATCGTGCGATCAATTGTTTCCAATCATTTTATCTACACAATTGATTCTCCAAATTGAACAGCACACGTGAATGATTTATTTATATTGGGGTTGCCAGAGGCGAACAATAATTTCTATTTTACTGGAAGACTGAAATTTTGGAAATTCGTGAGAGCTCAAATTGCTTCTTTCATTTGTTTTCTTTTTCTACATTATAGAACATTAGAACCTGTTTAAATGAATAAGTTTAAAAGTATTTCACTTCACGCGAATGGAAAAGAGAAAAATGTTGGTGGCCTGTTCTAAACGCCTCACCCTGTATACCCATAAGTGGCTTTGTTTGAGCTAGAACTTGACACCGGTATTTTATACAAAATATGTAACAGAAAACAAAAAAGTTCTACCAATCTGTTAAGAGAAAGAGGATATGAACATTCAGGTTAAACAGCTTTTAACCCTTTGCACTCGAAGCCAATTTTAACTCCAAAAGGAAACATTTCTTCCGACCTAGAATATTTCCCTTCTATACATTTGTTTTCATGTTATACAGACGAAAATGGTGCGACTTACACGTACAGTATTGAAATGTTTAGTAATTTATTAAATGCAACCAAATTTAATAATGCCAAACATATTTTGAATAATAATACAGCAATTTTTAGTGGTGCCTTACAGTCACCATTCGAGTGCTAAGGGTTCAAATCATTCACGTTCGATCGATTCTCAGAATAAAGTTTCTGTTATCGCCGGTCACACTGTCGAAAAGTGGCATCCGTTATCTCCCGTCCGTAACGAGGACTTTAAGTTAACTGTGTTTGACGAGTATACTCGTCAAGACAGCTACGATTCAAACAGCGGTTAATTTTTGCGACGCAACATAGGTACACAATTTTTCAAAGAGGTCGCAACAGCTAACTGGTTAATAGTACACTCTGTTAGGCGAAACGTCCGCCTATCCGGAACGATATAACGGAAACACTGGATGCGTAAAGTTGAACAGCGAGCAAGAAGATAGAGCGGCGCGCGCGTCGAAGATAGACGCGACGAGAATGTTGCCAGTTGAATTTCATAAGGCGATAGTCGTCGTCGAAACGGATATTAAAAACAGCCGAGGGTAGGGCGATCGTAGGTGGAACGCGATCGGACGGTGCGCGGCTGCTCGCGGAATCCTTAAGGCGTCCCGACAATGTCGGAACGGTGATGGATGGCGAAGAGATTCCAGTTCGACGCGCGCAAAAGCGGCCGGAAATTGAAACGTTGAGTCGGCGCGGAGTCGCGCGGCACCGAGCCGAGCGTAGCCGGCGATTCGATTCGCCCGGGTTAAAACTAACGTCGCGACTTTGTCGAATCCGAGAAATATACGATCGGCACGTGATTCGCGATCTTGTCGCTCGAGGGAATCCTACGTAGGAACTCGATTCTCCAACCGGAGATATGAAATCTTCCTGGACGAAGAACGTACAGTTGCGTCTCCACTAGAAAGAGAGAGAACGACAGTTTGCGGAAGCTAACGCGAATTTCATACGAGCTTTGTCCGGTAAGTATTTGTGGATATATCTGTGTACCTGTGTGTATTATTACGAAAAATAGGTATTTATAATTTAAGTGCCACGACTCCGTAGATTCGCGGTAAGGTAGAGTGACCACGTTACCGACAAAAATAGGCGAAAAATGGTTTTACGTGACTGAAATTTTCGCCCTTATATGAGAATATTTTTCGCCAGGAAAAGGCTCGTTCGAAGGAGGAAGGTTCAATCTTGGAATCCAAGCGTTTTTATGCCATTGGATGAGTTTTCTGAATGAAACCGAGTGTAGCGCGCGCTAGAAAATATCTCCAGCTACAAATTCAGCTATACTTTGTCTTGATTCTCTGCGAAATAAAGCGAAAAACTTGAAGCACGTTTCTGGCGTCAGAATTCATAATAATACAGAGCAAAAAATGTGACAAGTTTGGCTGTGAACGGAAATTATACAGCAGTTACCGACCTGCTGACTCTGCAAAAGTCACATGACCACCCTTTACGAGTGACCCTGATAAGCAGTACGGCCCTGCTGATCTTTAGACAACGATGATACGCAATTGTTTTAACAGTCCAAACTTGGGACCGTTGAATTTTGAGAATGAGCGAACGTGCCGAGTAAGAATCGCCTATAGTGGTCGCGACATATAATTTTGAAAGACCTATACGTACCATGCGTCCATCAGGAGATTGAGAAACTTAACCCTTAGCGCTCGAATGGTGACTGTAAGGCACCACTAAAAATTGCTGTATCATTATTCAAAATATGTTTTGCATTATTAAATTTATTTGTATTCAATAAATTACTAAACACATCAGTATTGTACGAGTAAATTGCAACATTTTCTAATGTATAACATGAAAACAAATATATCGAAGGGAAATATTCTAGGTCGGAAGAAATGTTTCCTTTTGGAGGTAAAATAGCTTCGAGTGCAAAGGGTTAATATCCTTACTTCGCGCTATGCGTTTTCCGCTGTTGACCGAATCGCTTGACAAAGATAGCAAAACGTATATAGGAAACGTGCGTGAACTATATATGGCGCTGCGAATCGTGTTCGTAGCGACGCCTGCAATTATTTTTTGGAACAATTGCAAAACTGCTGGAAAGTTACCCCTCTCTAGCCCAAATATTTTGCTTGCAATTGCATTACAATATGATTTTCAAGGCTCATTTTCTCATTAATGAACGAGATTGCTGCTAATTCTTGGCTTTTGTCAGTAAGGGCTATCTTTAAGTCCGTTAATCTTCTGTGCTTGCATCTTATGTTGTTAATAACATTTTAACCAAATTTGCGTGTCATAATACTAATTTTATAAAGCATAGAAAAGTATTTATTTGAAACTTTGCCGTATTGTTCTGATTAAACTCTTTACACGTCACTGCATTTTTTTATAGAAATGCTTCCAACGATTTCGTCGTGCAGTTTAGATACAAAGAAGAGATGTAAAAATAAGAAGAGTAATAAAAATTTTTATACTCTATCTTGTAGGTGGTGGTCTTTTTAGGAGCCACATACCGGTACAGAATATTGCTGTATAAAATTTAATATAAATTTGGTCTTCTTGGGCACTTGTCTTTAGGGTCACCAGTCATTTATTGAGGAGTAAGCGTAAATGGTGTAATATCTCTCGAAGTATTATATTATAGCTATTCCAAGAGTTAAGAAAACGCTGGTATAACTTTGATAAAACGTCGGAAAAATTGGTTCTTATTTTGTTTAAGTATGACGTACCAAACTCAGGAATCTGAAAAAAATTTAGTATAATGCTTACGACAATATCTTGTTGCTGAATTAATTCTGTAAGTGTCACCCTTAAACTTCTATATCAAATCCGTAATTTTTTCTTTTTTTGGATCTTTTTCGTATTTTTCATTTTTCGCGATTCCTATTTAATTTGCAAATATCATTACTGCACGACGAACCAAATTCTAGTCATCATAATTTTAGTGGAGTGATTGCCTATGTTAAAAGTGTAATTTTGTACTGCGGTAAATGTATGGATGATTGAGACCTGCATTATCAGTAAAATCAGATCGTTAAGAGACAAAATCACTGTGGGGGTGTGTCAAATTACTGTACTTATTTTTAAAGCATTATGGATATTAAAGAAGAGATATTAAATTTTTTCCATCAAAATCAGTTAATATATGTGTTATGTATCTCTTTTTGGTTAAACTTTACCTCAGGAAACCATAAATTTTTAACTTTCGTTTCCGTAATCCTGTTGATTTTGGTGAGAAAATTTCAAAAATCCAAGTTTGAATCATAGGAGATCACCTGTTCAAAAGTTATGCGTGTGTAAAGACGTGCGATTTTCAGCGTTTTTGGCAGGTAAGGGTGCCAACATGTTGGTATACAGAAACCGTCGCGCCTCACTTAAGTATGATTAATATAGGCACAGTAATTGGGCCTCTTACCTATATTCCAAAATGAAATACACAAACTCGTAACTGTTTTCTGAACAGAAAAGTTAACCGTAAAAGAATTACTGTTGTATCAGAACTAAATGAAAATTTTAAATTTCATTCAGTCCCTGGTCGTTATACAGCAAATGGTTAAAATCTTGCTGGAAATGTGGTCCACGCGCTGCGCAGCCATAAATTTTGCCGCAGCGAGGGAAGTGCTTGTAACCGAAGGTTAAGGCGAGACTGTCCCATGTTCGGATTTGATTCTGAGAATTTGGTCGCAGCTACCGTCGAGTATCGTGACCGGCCCGAGGCAAATTGTAATTTCTCGTGTCTCGGTGCTGCGATGAGAACTTGGAAAGGCCAGGGAAGGGGTTCGGCGATGATGGAATGCATTCTGACCCGTGAAAGGGACAATGGCGCGAAATTCGGGGAACGGGGGCGAGACGAAGCATTTACGGTACGATGGATCGAGTTAGGGAACCGAATCTTGCGAAAATAGTATTACTTGTCACGACAACGGATTTCGGGAAGATCAAGCTGGAATATTTGTATAGTGGATCATAGGGAACCGATTGATATCGCTGGGGCCAGATGAATTGGCTGCTCGAGGCTACGCGGAGATTATCTTTAATGTGATTAAGTCCCCATTACATGTACGAAATTTATGGATGTAGGTTAAATTTGCTACGTTTCTTCTTGCTCAGATCCAAGAGACCGGATGCTCCAGAGGGTTTGATTTACGAACGTATGCTCATTAAGGTTTCTATGAAATGCTACCTACTCCATTCCTTACTCGATTCTGCGCAGTAGACCGGTACTACGTAGCCCAGAACCATAGATATTTTACCTTTTATTTTATTTTATTTCTTTAATTTTACATTTTTGTCAGAAAGTATTACAGAATTTTGTTTTTTGCATTACTCATTTCAATCTATTCAGGATATTAAGCCTTAGCACTCGAATGGCGATTGTAAGGCGCCACTAAAGATTCCTGTATTAAAAATATTTTTGATATTATTAAATTTGTTTGTATCTAATAAATTACTAAACATTTCAGTACTGTACGAGTAAATTGTACCATTTTCGTATGTACAGCATGAAAAAATATATATAGAAGAGAAATATTCTAGGTCGGAGAAAATGTTTCGTTTTGGAGTTAAAATGGCTACGAGTGCAAAGGGTTAATTTTACTTTTTCTGGGAAAAGAACTTGGTTTTAAATCTGTGTGTATAACTAGACTGAATCTATGCAAATTGTTATTCAGATAAATATCCACACGAATAGTGACAAAATGAGATTGTTTCACTCGGTAGAATAGATATTCAATTTTGATATTAACTTACATGTAAGATTTTCCATTCTCAATCGAATTTCTTTCTTGCCAAGTTTCATGGAAATCAATTGAATTTTATAATACATAGACCGCCGTATTCATAAATGAGAAACCAGGCGTATTGATCCATAATGCCGCCAGAAATCACTGTTGCTGGCAGCAGAAACGATGCTCCATTTTACCGCATGGAGAAAGTTCGCCCAAACCGCTGCTAGATTTTCTGGCCACGAACGAAAGGCGAACAAGATGGTAGGACGTTGTCCCACAGGAGAAACTGTCCCAAACACGTCCGCCCCATATTCCTATATTACTACCGCTCTATTTTCTTTCACGAGACAATTTCTCTCCCTCCATTCCTATCACTTCTGTTACAAAAAATACAACTTAACGACGATTATTCAACGAAATCACTTAAATCAAATTTTCAAAGAAAATAATGATTAACACTAAACCTGAAAGCAATACAAGTGTCTGAAACATGATGCTTTATAAAAATGGCAATACCAAATTTATTGAGATTGCATAATTTTCAAGATGCTTGGACAAGGAAACTTATTCCATTATTTTCTACAAATGAATTTTTATTATTTCAATAATTGTAAGAAAACCGGTCACTTGACCGTAGAAGGTATAGTGTCTTGTGTTTGACATGTTTTAACTCACATAATATAATTTACACATTTCAATTGAGAAAACATTATAGTATTTTTCAATATCAAAATATCATATATCGCAACATCAAAATTGCAATTACAAAAACATTAAATTCACTTCTGTCCATCCAGTTTCTTTACTTATTTCATGGTTTCAAACTTGTTTATTTACCGAAATTTTATTTTAATGCAGCAACGACTTTTTTATAAATATCTTATAAATAATGGAGAATAAACAAATTCTCTGTATGGTAGTTATCTGAATTCCACTATTCATAAGATATTTAGAAAAAATTCATTGCTGCATTAAAATAAAATTTCAGTTTGTAACATGTTGGGGTAGTTATCGTATAGATTACTACTGAAATTTTCTTTCTCCCGTTGCTATAGCGTGCGGTGAAGTATCTACTTTTTCCTTCGGTTCGTTTTTCCAACAAATATAACCTATACAAAATGCATCTCGAGCGTGTAGGATGCAATCAACGCAAAATCGTCGATAACGGTGCACAAGCATAATTCAGTCCCGTGTATGGAGCGCTTTCAACAGGAGGGAACTTTAAAGTGCACTCTGCAGGAAAACCGAGTATGGTAATACGCGCGGCGCGGTGCTCGGCGGGCCGACGCGCGTCCCCAACAGTTTCCTTTTAACCAGGACGATGCTTCCTTATTTCGGTAAACCGCTTCGAGGGACTGGCCGCCGTTGCTGCGAGCATTTTTACCACCGATACGATACCACCCCGCGTCCATTCTCGTCAGCCTTGTACGACCGACACGGATCATTTCGGCGCGGAATTTAAATAAACCGAAGAGCTTGGCTAGAACGCCTCGGGTGCTCTGCCGCCAATTTTCCAGGGGATAGATTGGTCGCGTACCCACGATAATACCTACTATGCAGAGATTGTCGAAGTGAGAGTCTCGAAGAGATTGTTGAAGTTGCCGGCTAATCAAATTCATTTCCCTGCCTCTCCAGCTACACGTACTGTTTTTATTGGCTGTGTCACTACTCTGTGATGCACGTCGGCAAACACAAACATTGACGAACATTGACAGTTCAATGTGGGGAAACTCTAATGGGGATTAGGTGGATCAATAGTGGCGCCCTTAATTGTAAAAAACGCTTAGAATCAATTTTAAACACGCATAACTTTTGAATCAGTGAATTCCTGACATTAAAACTTGGATTTTCGGCCTTTTCTCGCCGAAATCTACGGGATTACATATAAAAAAGTTAAAAATTTCTGGTTTCCTCAGGTAAAGTTTAACCATGAAAGAGTCGGAAAAACTTCAGAAAAATTTTATTAAAATCCTTTGTCAAGACAAGAAAATATATATACGCATAATATGACAAGCCATTATTTATCGTTGCGTAACTATAACACCATATGATAGAAGTCTAAATCATTTTGATAATTCACAGGACCACCTTTTTTTATATGAGTTGATAAATTCTAACAAGCTCTAGATGAGTTTGCGAAAAATGTCTTCCGTGTGCACGGCGCACTTCACTTCCATGGTGATCGAAATGAAATGGGCTCAAGGGAATCGTGGAAAACGCACTTAAAGATTGCCAGTGGCAATTTTCGCTTCCATCAAGAGTGTGCAGAAAATCAAAATTTCAAAATTCATGCTTCTTCATGCTTCTTCTTCAGACATTGCTAAATCATCGGAGTACAAAGGTATCAGGAGTTAACAACTACCAAAAAAGACGAGAGATTTTTCCAAAATAATACAACGACTTCTGAGAGTAACTTCAATGATGCTACACTGACGTTCTCGATTGTTATGGTTTAAGTTATGTAAAATTTCTAAAATATTTTCTAACTGTTTATAAATTCCACGTTCGTCAAATTGTTTGTTAAGAAGACAATTGGAATTTTACAAGCCCGGAAAGCTTTCACGGAACGTCTAATAACTATAGAAACCTTTAGGGATCACGAAGCACTACCAGTATCCCTTAGAATCCCTAAAGATACCCTTAGTGTCATCAGATATCCTCGAAGTCTTAAGTGACTTTGAAAGTGTTATTGATCCCTGGAGTTCCTAGTGATCCCTAAAGGACCTTCGGTGATCCTTGAAGTCTGTAAAGATTCCAGAAGAACCTTCAGTATCAGAGAACCCTGAAGATTGATCAGTGATCTCCGAAGTGCATAAAGATAGCAAAAGTGCTACCAGAGATTTCGGAATCCTCGGTAACCTTTGACGAACTTTCAATGATCCCTTGTGCTCCAAAAGATTTCTATAAAGCCCTCAGTACTCAGAAAATTCCGAGAGATCACAATGACTCCTAAATAGGTAGAAAAAGTGGCAGTGAACCTCGAAGTTATCAGTGATCCCGAACAGCTTTCAGTAAGCACTGGTGGCACCTAAAGACATCCGACAGCTCTCTAGTTACTACTGTAGCCCTCGAAGACACTCCAAAGGACCTTCGGCAACTCCCACGATTCTCTTAGTTCTTGTTGAACTGCGGATCTCTAAACTCTAAATAGTGGAATCGAGAACTTCACTAAGTCCCTAAAAACATTTTACACTTAAACCTCCGCT